>NW_028231991.1:680000-827500 GCF_054491065.1 Syngnathus leptorhynchus | reverse complement strand
AACCAAGGCGTCGGCCCCTAGCCGCCGGTGCAAAAAAAATCCACTCCTGGTACCTAAAAATTTCCTCCGCGGCGGGCTGGGGGCCTAATCTTTCTCCGGGCCGGGCGGCAGGCACTTTCCCCGGACACCAAACCAAGGCGTCGGCCCCTAACCGCCGGTGCAAAAAAAAATCCACTCCTGGTACCTAAAATTTTCCTATGCGGCGGGCTGGGGACTATAACCTTCTTCTTCCCGCCCCACCACCATCAACGTCGGCCACCACCACCAGACCGCCTCCCCCAGACTTCCAGAAGCGAAGCCGGTCCCCAAGCACCAACCCCGACCGCCACCGAGGCACCCGCCGAAGGCGGGTGCCGAGTTCACCGGCCCCAAGCGACAACCGGTCACCGAGGCACCCGCCGAAGGCGGGTGCCGAGTTCACCGGCCCCAAGCGACAACCGGTCACCGAGGCACCCGCCGAAGGCGGGTGCCGAGTTCACCGGCCCCAAGCGACAACCGGTCACCGAGGCACCCGCCGAAGGCGGGTGCCGAGTTCACCGGCCCCAAGCGACAACCGGTCACCGAGGCACCCGCCGAAGGCGGGTGCCGAGTTCACTGGCCCCAAGCGACAACCGGTCACCGAGGCACCCGCCGAAGGCGGGTGCCGAGTTCACTGGCCCCAAGCAACGGCGGTCACCGAGGCACCCGCCGGAGGCGGGTGCCGAGTTCACCGGCCCCGAGCACCAGCGGTCAGCCACGGAGGGTGCTGGATCATCCATACTTCCATAGCTCCAGAGCTCCATAGCCCCGGAGCTCCATAGCCCCGGAGCTCCATAGCCCCGGAGCTCCATAGCTCCATAGCCCCGGAGCTCCATAGCTCCATAGCCCCGGAGCTCCATAGCCCCGGAGCTCCATAGCCCCGGAGCTCCATAGCCCCGGAGCTCCATAGCCCCGGAGCTCCATAGCCCCGGAGCTCCATACTTCCATAGCCCCAGAGCTCCATAGCTCCAGACTTCCATAGCTCCAGCCGCGGAGGGTGCTGGCTGGTGGCTCCATAGCTCCATACTTCCATACTTGCAGCCACGGAGTTGGCTAAAATTGCACTAAGTGCGAAAGCCCATTCATTTACAACGGCGTGTCCGCCAGGCGGCGACATTTCCCCGTTACCGGTGGCTGCGCGGCGGGTGAGTGACAGAGCTTATCCGAGCGGCTGGAACTCTGCGCCGGCGTGGTCGAGCGTGAGGCCCCGGCCCTTTGGCTGCCTGGTACCTAAAACACTTCCATTGATCCAGCCACGGAGGGTGCTGGCTGGTGGCTCCATAGCACCATAGCTCCATAGCACCAGAGCTCCATAGCACCAGAGCTCCAGAGCTCCATAGCACCAGAGCTCCATACCTCCAGAGCTCCATAGCTCCATAGCTCCATACCTCCAGAGCTCCATAGCTCCATACTTCCAGAGCTCCATAGCTCCATACTTCCATAGCTCCATAGCTCCATACTTCCATAGCACCAGAGCTCCATACCTCCAGAGCTCCATAGCTCCAGCCTGGGTGGCTGGTGGCTCCATAGCTCCATACTTCCATAGCTCCAGTCAGAGAGTTGGCGAAAATTGCACTAAGTGCGAAAGCCCATTCATTTACAACGGCGTGTCCGCCAGGCGGCGACATTTCCCCGTTACCGGTGGCTGCGCGGCGGGTGAGTGACAGAGCTTATCCGAGCGGCTGGAACTCTGCGCCGGCGTGGTCGAGCGTGAGGCCCCGGCCCTTTGGCTGCCTGGTACCTAAAACACTTCCATTGATCCAGCCACGGAGGGTGCTGGCTGGTGGCTCCATAGCACCATAGCTCCATAGCACCAGAGCTCCATAGCACCAGAGCTCCAGAGCTCCATAGCACCAGAGCTCCAGAGCTCCATAGCTCCATACTTCCAGAGCTCCATAGCTCCATACTTCCATAGCTCCATAGCTCCATACTTCCATAGCACCAGAGCTCCATACCTCCAGAGCTCCATAGCTCCAGCCTGGGTGGCGTTTGCGTGGATAACACAATTATTTCGAACTTAATGGTTTTAATTATTCTTAAGCATACCGTAAAATAAATACATTTTGATGTTTTCTTGACAAGCGGTTGTGTTTCACAGTGCCTTATGTGGAAAAATCAATGTATATTTTGGGGTTGATTGTTGCGTTGGAAAGTTACGTCACCACGCCAAGTCTCGCGTGAGTTATATCCGCTTATCGCGATTGTTGCAGCCCGCGCGCAGTGCTAAATCACAGACGGCGGATATCGAATGAGACTGTAGCTGTGATTTTGCGCGCATTTGCCAAAAAGTGAGTATAAATATTTAAGTGTTAATCCTCTTTACGGTTGTGCTGTTTGTGTAATCCAAGATTGTCTCGTGTGTGCGCCGTTTGGTTGGTAGCTTCGGCGATGCTTCACAAAAGAAGTCACTTTCATTACAATCGTTTGAGAATCAAAAAAGCCCTGGTTCATTTTCTCTGTGAAGCATCGCCACGAGCTAGCATTAGCGAAACGGCCAATAGCAACTACTTTGGTTGCAGCTCGGTTCAGTAGGCGTAAAGAGGTTTTACATAAGAGGCGGTTGCTGTGTTGGATTTATTTTTTATATTCAACTCTGATTCTTTCAATAATCGTAATAAAATGGTCATCACAGGAACTTGAAATACAATCGCTTTATAATGATGACAACATAAAATTGACCAACTGAATCGTGCCTCACCTTGGAAATTGAGTTGTGTCCTGCAGTGGAATAAAACAGAAAGGAAAAAAAAATATCATTTGTTTCATATGGCGTCATATTTCCGTGCGCCACCGTCAAAATTTCGATTAATACTTTGTTAAGTCATGTCAGTTTTGCCGAGTCTGTTTTTGAGTTCCTCAAATAAACCCTGGTCCAAGCTGCACTTGGTCGCCCTGCTCCATTCCTCCTTCATCAATCCTGACAGAATGATCCGACCATCACAGCGACCAGCGCTTGGACCTCACTTCACCATCGGCTCCTATCAGCGACACCCGACCCAGTTCCAGCGCCGCAAGACACACGGCCGCCCCCCCCCCCCCGACACAGTTCCGACGGCGCAGATGCTACGGCCGCCACCAGTTCCGGCGGCGCGGATCCAGCGGCCGTCACCCAGTCGGTTTTCATCGGCGCAAGACGCACGGCCGCCCCCCGACACTTCCGACGGCGCGGATGCTGCGGCCGCCACCAGTTTCGGCGGCGTGGATCCAGCGGCCGTCACCCAGTCGGCCTTCGGCGGCGTGCGACGTGCAGTCCCATCCCGACAAACCTGGCTAGTCGCCAGGTGGCTCCCATGGAACTATATTGTAGCGTTGATTGGCGTACGGACTTCCAGAGTTGCCGCCGATTGCGGTTCATGTCCCCGAGTTTGCCGCTGATTGCGGTTCAGGTTCCCAGTGTGTGCCGCGAGTGTGGCCCTGGCTCCCTGAACGCCGCCAGTTGCGGTTCATGTCCCCGAGTTTGCCGCTGATTGCGGTTAATGTCCCCGAGTTTGCCGCTGATTGCGGTTCAGGTTCCCAGTGTGTGCCGCAAGTGTGGCCCTGGCTCCCTGAACGCCCTCGATTGCGGTTCATGTCCCCGAGTTTGCCGCTGATTGCGGTTCAGGTTCCCAGTGTGTGCCGCGAGTGTGGCCCTGGCTCCCTGAACGCCGCCGGTTGCAGTTCATGTCCCCGGGTAGCTGCCGATTGCGGTTCTGACTGGCCGTTTGCTACGTGGGGGTTTTGGGTTTTTTTTTTGGGACGTCGGGGGCCGTCCCCTTGGAGGGGGATACTGTCACGCCTCGTCCCCTCCATGTGTCTGTTATGGTTTTGCCCGTGTGCTCGCCCCTCCCCTCCTGTGTGCCCCTGATTGGTTTGATTGTGCTCACCTGCCTCTTGTTACCATGTCATGTATATAAGTCCTGTCTGCCCCTCATGCCCCGTCGGATCATTGTCTTTTTGTCTTTCTGTCTTTTTGTTGCTGTTGTCTTTTTGTCTTCACATCTTCTGTCTCACGTCCCTGTCGGTCAGTCATCTTGTTGGTTTTGGTTCGGAAGTCATGTTACTTTGTTAAGTCATGTCAGTTTTGCCGAGTCTGTTTTTGAGTTCCTCAAATAAACCCTGGTCCAAGCTGCACTTGGTCGCCCTGCTCCATTCCTCCTTCATCAATCCTGACAGTTTTGCCTCTGTTGAACGAGATGGGCTTTGTCCAGAAAAGAACAGAAAAACACGCGGTCATCAAATACTGTAAGTACTCTGAACAAAAGAATCCCGAGGAGTATTACTGCGCCTTGCTCAAGCTGTACCTGCCTCACCGTGCCGATTGCCAGCTAAAATCTGAGCGCTTTCCCACGTTTCAGTTGTTTCATGATCACGCCTGTGAACACTTTAACCAGAGTGACGGGAGAGCAGCATTTCAGAAAACGTGCTTATCTCGGCGAGAAAAAGCGATTTTGGCAATATAATTTAAAACGCGTGTAAAACATAAACCAAACGATGAAATTGGTTATTTCTTCATGTATAATGATCAACTCGATACTCCCTAGCCCCCAACAGCCTATTTTTTCGTATCATTTTAATCAGAGTGACGGGAGAGCAGCATTTCAGAAAACGTGCTTATCTCGGCGAGAAAAAGCGATTTCAGCACTAAAATTTAAAACGCGTGTAAAACATAAACCAAACGATGAAATTGGTTATTTCTTCATGTATAATGATCAACTCGATGCTCCCTAGCCCCCAACAGCCTATTTTTTCGTAACATTTTAATCAGAGTGACGGGAGAGCAGCATTTCAGAAAACGTGCTTATCTCGGCGAGAAAAAGCGATTTCGGCAATAAAATTTAAAACGCGTGTA
Organism: Syngnathus leptorhynchus; assembly: GCF_054491065.1. Taxonomy (NCBI): domain Eukaryota; kingdom Metazoa; phylum Chordata; class Actinopteri; order Syngnathiformes; family Syngnathidae; genus Syngnathus; species Syngnathus leptorhynchus. The sequence continues at coordinate 822,654 of NW_028231991.1, read as the reverse complement.
AAACATAAACCAAACGATGAAATTGGTTATTTCTTCATGTATAATGATCAACTCGATGCTCCCTAGCCCCCAACAGCCTATTTTTTCGTAACATTTTAATCAGAGTGACGGGAGAGCAGCATTTCAGAAAACGTGCTTATCTCGGCGAGAAAAAGCGATTTCAGCAATAAAATTTAAAACGCGTGTAAAACATAAACCAAACGATGAAATTGGTTATTTCTTCATGTATAATGATCAACTCGATGCTCCCTAGCCCCCAACAGCCTATTTTTTCATAACATTTTAATCAGAGTGACGGGAGAGCAGCATTTCAGAAAACGTGCTTATCTCGGCGAGAAAAAGCGATTTCGGCAATAAAATTTAAAACGCGTGTAAAACATAAACCAAACGATGAAATTGGTTATTTCTTCATGTATAATGATCAACTCGATACTCCCTAGCCCCCAACAGCCTATTTTTTCATAACATTTTAATCAGAGTGACGGGAGAGCAGCATTTCAGAAAACGTGCTTATCTCGGCGAGAAAAAGCGATTTCGGCAATAAAATTTAAAACGCGTGTAAAACATAAACCAAACGATGAAATTGGTTATTTCTTCATGTATAATGATCAACTCGATACTCCCTAGCCCCCAACAGCCTATTCGTTGGAAAGCTCGTCTGTCAAATCACCCAGATAGTCTCCCAGAGGGAGAACGCTTTCACCGGGCAAAGCTGTATAGATAATACTGTCCGTATCAGTGTACAAAACCCGGTTCTGTAGCATTTCCAAATAGCCATACATTTTCAAACGAGCGTACGCCGTTGTAAAACACGCCGCAGCCACATTCGTAGTTTTCGTCAATGGTTTCTCAGTGTTTGTTCGGAAACAATACTGCACCATCGCTCGTTTTTTGTTGAGAAAGTGGATAAATGTCACGTCATACAGACCTGAAAAAAGCAGCTCGAGAAAATCCTTAGTTTTTGTCACAATCTTTGTGCTTGGCATGTTCTCACGCTGCGCCAACTTACCCCAGAGATTGTTCAGACATAGTTTTGAAACTTGCCTTTTTCCAGGATTCACTCTAATTTTGGAAGGATCTAGTTGAATATTTTGATGCGTCTTATAATCCTCGATATACTGGTTTCTATCAGCCTGATTGATGACATGTGCGGGGTACCCTGAAGATTCCTGTTTACCTTTCAAAAAAGTCCTCATATAGTCGGTAAAAATGGTGTCACTCTTTCGACTGTAATGCCATACCTCGGAAATATTCACAACGCTGTAACCGAGGTCGAGAGCCTTGGCGAATTCAGGGGTTGTCCAGACACCCGTTAATGACCTTTGCTCATCAGTGTGCGCACACGCTGTATTTTGATTGTTGGCATCGCCACAGGTGCGACATAATGTGAATAGCAGTTTACCTTTAGGTGATTTGTAGGGCAAAACAGGAAAATATAACCCCCTCGGTGGGTTAACTGTAGCGCTGATGAAGCCGAAATACATCCTGGGGTCCTTGAAGTCATTGTGGAAGATTTCAGGATGATCAATGGGGTAGAGACAGGTGCTATTGATAAATGGATACAGCGACGTGACATCAACATAAAGCACACGTTCGTTAGGTTTTGGGGTATATCTTAAAACAAACGCGTTTGTCCGCCCCCCGAACAAAGCTTGTCTAGGCTTTAGCGGTGATGGGAATTTAGCTTTTTTGATGAATTCCCCCGTCGCCGCGTCTAACTTTTTCATTCGCAACCATTCGTGCTCCCACATAATTACAAGTTGCAAATTCGGTTTAAGACGTAGTTCTCGAATTTTCTTTTGGGTGGCATCGAACCTTTCCTGAAAGGGGCGTTTTGTCGTCGGACATATTTTAGCAAGATCGAAGCATTCTGAACAACCGTGGTGATAGCATCCAAAATATTCATACACTATACGCACACCTCCATCCTCTCTATAACCGTCTACAAAGAAGTTGTCTATTTTGACTTCCCCGCCGTTTAAAGCGTGTCTGATGTGAACATTTTGACTGTGCATGACCCACAGCAAATATTGGATAGCGTCTTGCGAGAAAGCTTTATATTGGCTCGTGTAGTTGTCTGCAGGTGTAATGGCTAGTGTTTGAGGCTTCAGGAATCTTGTGCGGAACACAATCATGCAGGCTGAGGCGATTGTCACAGCGTTGAACGGGTCACAACCTGTAGCTTCGAAAAACTCCCCCCTGAATGTCTCACCACCCTGGAATAACAAGTTCACGTCATTCTTACAGTAGGCTACAGCCTGCTGGGCAAAATCAAACGTCCCCATACTGTTTTTGTCATACCATTCGTAGAACTTTGCACGCTCTGAGGGGGCCAGGCGTTCAACATCGTAATACGAAGGCTCGGGATAAGACCCTACATAATTCAGATGAGCCAGCGAGCTGAATTTGTGTGGAAAGTACCCCTTTGATTTGTCTTCAAACCCTAGGGCCTTTGGGATCGCACTTAGCGCCATGGTCAGAAATGAGAGCGAGTCTATGTATCGCGATTTCAAATCAACATCCACAAAAGAGAGAACCTTACTCCCTTGCATTATAATGTCAAATTTGACGCCCAGATCGATCATTCTGGTGAGTAAAATGTAGGAATCAAAACCTGTAGCATTATGTGCTACAAAAGTCGAACCTTTGAAACGAGGGTTTCTGAAAAAACTAACAAAACCGTCGACACAATCGGTACCAAACCAATGCTTCTCCATACTATTCGATTTGCAACAAACAAGAAATGGTTTGAGTGACCCGTCTTCATCTACATAGGTTTCAAAATTGTAGTATATTACATTTCTACAAGGAGGCTGTGCTTTTAGAGGTTGGATGTAACACAGATGAGGATCAAGCAATGTATCTCCCCTCAACTCGTCACCGCACACAGCACATTTTTTAGCGAGGCATTGATGCTTGACACGACTAGCACCTGGTTTCACATAATATTGCAAGCCACATTGCATGCATTTTTTATATGTGTCACAGTTAGTTTTGAGGATGTCTGACCTTCTCGCCTTGCGCGGCTCTTTATGTTTGATAAAACACTCGTCATTATAACAAGTCTTATTACAATCAGGACAGATTACACGTTTAAAGGGTAGCTGTTTACATCTCGCATCAAGACACACGTGACAGTGCCCCGGGCACCGATGCAGCTCCCAATTCTCGTGACCTTTGAAGCAGTGTCTACAGAAATATGTATGACCTACAAACCCCTCAATGGATTTAATGCCGTAGAAATGATTCTCTAGTAAAAGGATAAACAAAATATCATCGGCTGATTTGGGGTAGTGAGTCTCAAAAAAAGTCATAGGACGGCAGTCGGCTTTTCTGAACATTACAACTATCTTTCTTTTGATGGCTTTCTCGAATTTGTGTACATCAGCCAGAGTTACAGCTGTGTGACAGTTCAAACCTACACTCTCTTGTAAGAGCCGAGCCTGTTGTGTGGCCTGCTTTGTTGTTAGCGAGCTGTTTAGCAGATGTGCTAACGCTAGAGCAAAGCATAGATTGTTGTCTTTGTTAAGAGTCATGTACAAATGTCGTTTTTTTCTCTTTAATATTTCTACATTAGTGGACTGTATCAGTTTGCGGCGCATACCCCCACGCAAAGGCTTGAATATTTGTACCACTAATTCTAAACCTTCATCGAGCATAAGTTCTGTGTTAGACTGTGCTAAACGCTCTAGCATACTTTGTACATGCTCCCTCATAGAGTCTATATCAGTCATTTGCTGGTAGGTATGTGCTCTTTCGTCACCACCCCCCACAATCTCAATCTGAATTGCATCCCCCGTTTGTGCAATGTCATCTACCTCCTCCAAAACACCTTCGATGTTATTTTCGATATGCATGTAAAAAGAAGCAAAATCCCTGCTATCCGATTGCATGGGGGGATTTATACGTCTCCGCACTTCAACATTATTGAAATGGGGTCTGTTAACTACAGCCGAGCCACCTTGTTGAACACGACTTAGAGGCTGAGAGGTAGCAACAGGTTCCGAGCCTGCGGGTTGAACACGAGGCTGAGAGGTAGCGTCAGGTTGCTGAAACGCCGTATGTTGAGACGACGCTGTATCATCATCATCATCATCATCATCATCAATAACCCCAATTTGATGATCAATTATTACAGCGCAGTTGTTAGGCTGTTGACGAGTTGGTAGGCACGGCGCTATGTCGCTACCATTAATACAGGGTTCAACGCACATGTCATCAATTATTTCATCAGTCAACACAAATTGATTATCGTGAGTCGGGTCAGGCGGCTGTACATTTAACTCGTTAATAATGTCAATCAGTTGAGCCGGTATGTTAGGACTGAGACAACGTACACTCTCATACGTGTGGTTATTTAATTCAGTTATCAAGTTTAACAATTGTGAAGAAATGTGGATAGGACTTTGGCTACCAGCATTGACATTTTGATTATTAAGACCCTCTACCACACTTAGTAAATGATTAGGCACATCGGGGCTGAGGGCACTCTGCTCACCCGATACCACCGCATTTACACCCTCTAGAGCAGATAGCAGGTGTGATGTTAATTCTGATATTTGACTCCTATACGCACCATCCGATAACATTTCAATATCGTTGTTAATTGTCAAGATTTGTTGATCTAGTTCAGGGGTATCACAAAATCTCTGCCGTGTACGTGATTCATGATTTGTTTCATCGGTTTCAAAATCTATTTCACCAATGCTTGTTATGACGTCTGCCTCAGTTGGAGTGAGTTTAGGGTCAGACATTGCCTTTTTATTTTATTTTAAACTATCGATGTTTCAATTGCAGATGTCAATGTCTGTATTACTTTGAGACAAGAGCGAAGTTGCTGTCTGTAAATACATTCACCGTCACACGCATGAGACCTTGAATCTTTCAGACGCCTCTCTCTCACACGGAAGGATGGGCGGGGGTTGTGTGTGAGCCTGCTCCTCTTTCGACCCCTCCTACTCCGAGTCATCCGACGCTTCGAAGGTTGAGCAGCCTGTGCTTGGCTGTCAATAGCGCCTGAAGTATACAGAAGAAACAATGCTATAACATAAATATATGATAGAAAAAAATAATATATATATAAAACAAAATTCGACATACCTTCAATTTCTTTTAACGATTCGCGAGTTTGGTTCAACTCCTCGTACGTAATATTCGCTAGCTCTGCGTCCGTCACGTGACCCGTTGGCACGTCATCCGCTTTTTGAGCAAAGAGTCGATTCTGTCGGTCCTCAAATGCTCTTAAAACATGCGGAGCCGACTCGGCGTCAGACGATTCAATTAATGCATCCGAGACGTGTGAATCAGGCTCTTTATGGAAGTATGGAGCTATGGAGCTCTGGAACTATGGAGCTATGGAGCCCTGGAGCTATGGAGCTATGGAGCCCTGGAGCTATGGAGCTATGGAGCTCTGGTGCTATGGAGCTATGGAGCTCTGGTGCTATGGAGCTATGGAGCTCTGGTGCTATGGAGCTATGGAGCTCTGGTGCTATGGAGCTATGGAGCTCTGGTGCTATGGAGCTCTGGTGCTATGGAGCTCTGGTGCTATGGAGCTATGGAGCTCTGGTGCTATGGAGCTATGGAGCTCTGGAGGTATGGAGCTCTGGAGGTATGGAGCTCTGGAGGTATGGAGCTATGGAGCCCTGGAGCTCTGGAGGTATGGAGCTATGGTGCTATGGAGCTCTGAAGCCATGGAGCTCTGGTGCTATGGAGCTATGGAGCTCTGGTGCTATGGAGCTATGGAGGTATGGAGCTATGGAGCCCTGGAGCTCTGGAGGTATGGAGCTATGGTGCTATGGAGCTCTGAAGCCATGGAGCTCTGGTGCTATGGAGCTCTGGAGGTATGGAGCTCTGGAGGTATGGAGCTCTGGAGGTATGGAGCTATGGAGCCCTGGAGCTCTGGAGGTATGGAGCTATGGTGCTATGGAGCTCTGAAGCCATGGAGCTCTGGTGCTATGGAGCTCTGGAGGTATGGAGCTCTGGAGGTATGGAGCTCTGGAGGTATGGAGCTATGGAGCCCTGGAGCTCTGGAGGTATGGAGCTATGGTGCTATGGAGCTCTGAAGCCATGGAGCTCTGGTGCTATGGAGCTCTGGAGGTATGGAGCTCTGGAGGTATGGAGCTCTGGAGGTATGGAGCTATGGAGCCCTGGAGCTCTGGAGGTATGGAGCTATGGTGCTATGGAGCTCTGAAGCCATGGAGCTCTGGTGCTATGGAGCTCTGGAGGTATGGAGCTCTGGAGGTATGGAGCTCTGGAGGTATGGAGCTATGGAGCCCTGGAGCTCTGGAGGTATGGAGCTATGGTGCTATGGAGCTCTGAAGCCATGGAGCTCTGGTGCTATGGAGCTATGGAGCTCTGGTGCTATGGAGCTATGGAGGTATGGAGCCACCAGCCAGCACCCTCCGTGGCTGGATCAATGGAAGTGTTTTAGGTACCAGGCAGCCAAAGGGCCGAGGCCTCACGCTCGACCACGCCGGCGCAGAGTTCCAGCCGCTCGGATAAGCTCTGTCACTCACCCGCCGCGCAGCCACCGGTAACGGGGAAATGTCGCCGCCTTGTGGACACGCCGTTGTAAATGAATGGGCTTTCGCACTTAGTGCAATTTTCGCCAACTCTCTGACTTAGAGCTATGGAAGTATGGAGCTATGGAGCCACCAGCCACCCAGGCTGGAGCTATGGAGCTCTGGAGGTATGGAGCTCAGGTGCTATGGAAGTATGGAGCTATGGAGCTATGGAAGTATGGAGCTATGGAGCTATGGAGCTCTGGAAGTATGGAGCTATGGAGCTCTGGAGGTATGGAGCTATGGAGCCCTGGAGCCCTGGAGCTATGGAGCTCTGGTGCTATGGAGGTATGGAGCTCTGGAGGTATGGAGCTCTGGAGGTATGGAGCTATGGAGCTATGGAGCCCTGGAGCTATGGAGCTATGGAGCCCTGGAGCTATGGAGCTATGGAGCCCTGGAGCTATGGAGCTATGGAGCTCTGGTGCTATGGAGACCTGGAGCTCTGGTGCTATGGAGCTATGGAGCTCTGGTGCTCTGAAGCCATGGAGCTCTGGTGCTATGGAGCTCTGGAGGTATGGAGCTCTGGAGGTATGGAGCTCTGGAGGTATGGAGCTATGGAGCCCTGGAGCTCTGGAGGTATGGAGCTATGGTGCTATGGAGCTCTGAAGCCATGGAGCTCTGGTGCTATGGAGCTCTGGAGGTATGGAGCTCTGGAGGTATGGAGCTCTGGAGGTATGGAGCTATGGAGCCCTGGAGCTCTGGAGGTATGGAGCTATGGTGCTATGGAGCTCTGAAGCCATGGAGCTCTGGTGCTATGGAGCTATGGAGCTCTGGTGCTATGGAGCTATGGAGGTATGGAGCCACCAGCCAGCACCCTCCGTGGCTGGATCAATGGAAGTGTTTTAGGTACCAGGCAGCCAAAGGGCCGAGGCCTCACGCTCGACCACGCCGGCGCAGAGTTCCAGCCGCTCGGATAAGCTCTGTCACTCACCCGCCGCGCAGCCACCGGTAACGGGGAAATGTCGCCGCCTTGTGGACACGCCGTTGTAAATGAATGGGCTTTCGCACTTAGTGCAATTTTCGCCAACTCTCTGACTTAGAGCTATGGAAGTATGGAGCTATGGAGCCACCAGCCACCCAGGCTGGAGCTCTGGAGCTCTGGAGGTATGGAGCTCTGGTGCTATGGAAGTATGGAGCTCTGGTGCTATGGAAGTATGGAGCTATGGAGGTATGGAAGTATGGAGCTATGGAAGTATGGAGCTATGGAGCTCTGGAAGTATGGAGCTATGGAGCTCTGGAGGTATGGAGCCCTTGAGCTATGGAGCCCTGGAGCTATGGAAGTATGGAGCTCTGGTGCTATGGAGCTATGGAGCTCTGGTGCTATGGAGCTATGGAGCTATGGAGCTCTGGAGCTATGGAGCTCTGGAGGTATGGAGCTACGGAGCTCTGGAGGTATGGAGCTATGGAGCTATGGAAGTATGGAGCTCTGGTGCTATGGAGCTATGGAGCTCTGGTGCTATGGAGCTATGGAGCTCTGGTGCTATGGAGCTATGGAGCTATGGAGCTCTGGAAGTATGGAGCTCTGGTGCTATGGAGCTATGGAGCTCTGGTGCTATGGAGCTATGGAGCTCTGGTGCTATGGAGCTCTGGTGCTATGGAGCTCTGGTGCTATGGAGCTATGGAGCTCTGGTGCTATGGAGCTCTGGAGGTATGGAGCTCTGGAGGTATGGAGCTCTGGAGGTATGGAGCTATGGAGCCCTGGAGCTCTGGAGGTATGGAGCTATGGTGCTATGGAGCTCTGAAGCCATGGAGCTCTGGTGCTATGGAGCTATGGAGCTCTGGTGCTATGGAGCTATGGAGCTATGGAGCTCTGGAAGTATGGAGCTCTGGTGCTATGGAGCTATGGAGCTCTGGTGCTATGGAGCTATGGAGCTCTGGTGCTATGGAGCTATGGAGCTCTGGTGCTATGGAGCTCTGGTGCTATGGAGCTCTGGTGCTATGGAGCTATGGAGCTCTGGTGCTATGGAGCTATGGAGCTCTGGAGGTATGGAGCTCTGGAGGTATGGAGCTCTGGAGGTATGGAGGTATGGAGCTATGGAGCCCTGGAGCTCTGGAGGTATGGAGCTATGGTGCTATGGAGCTCTGAAGCCATGGAGCTCTGGTGCTATGGAGCTCTGGAGCTCTGGAGGTATGGAGGTATGGAGCTCTGGAGGTATGGAGCTATGGAGCCCTGGAGCTCTGGAGGTATGGAGCTATGGTGCTATGGAGCTCTGAAGCCATGGAGCTCTGGTGCTATGGAGCTCTGGAGGTATGGAGCTCTGGAGGTATGGAGCTCTGGAGGTATGGAGCTATGGAGCCCTGGAGCTCTGGAGGTATGGAGCTATGGTGCTATGGAGCTCTGAAGCCATGGAGCTTTGGTGCTATGGAGCTCTGGAGGTATGGAGCTCTGGAGGTATGGAGCTCTGGAGGTATGGAGCTATGGAGCCCTGGAGCTCTGGAGGTATGGAGCTATGGTGCTATGGAGCTCTGAAGCCATGGAGCTCTGGTGCTATGGAGCTCTGGAGGTATGGAGCTCTGGAGGTATGGAGCTCTGGAGGTATGGAGCTATGGAGCCCTGGAGCTCTGGAGGTATGGAGCTATGGTGCTATGGAGCTCTGAAGCCATGGAGCTCTGGTGCTATGGAGCTATGGAGCTCTGGTGCTATGGAGCTATGGAGGTATGGAGCCACCAGCCAGCACCCTCCGTGGCTGGATCAATGGAAGTGTTTTAGGTACCAGGCAGCCAAAGGGCCGAGGCCTCACGCTCGACCACGCCGGCGCAGAGTTCCAGCCGCTCGGATAAGCTCTGTCACTCACCCGCCGCGCAGCCACCGGTAACGGGGAAATGTCGCCGCCTGGCGGACACGCCGTTGTAAATGAATGGGCTTTCGCACTTAGTGCAATTTTCGCCAACTCTCTGACTTAGAGCTATGGAAGTATGGAGCTATGGAGCCACCAGCCACCCAGGCTGGAGCTATGGAGCTCTGGAGGTATGGAGCTCAGGTGCTATGGAAGTATGGAGCTATGGAGCTATGGAAGTATGGAGCTATGGAGCTATGGAGCTCTGGAAGTATGGAGCTATGGAGCTCTGGAGGTATGGAGCTATGGAGCCCTGGAGCCCTGGAGCTATGGAGCTCTGGTGCTATGGAGGTATGGAGCTCTGGAGGTATGGAGCTCTGGAGGTATGGAGCTATGGAGCTATGGAGCCCTGGAGCTATGGAGCTATGGAGCCCTGGAGCTATGGAGCTATGGAGCCCTGGAGCTATGGAGCTATGGAGCTCTGGTGCTATGGAGCTATGGAGCTCTGGTGCTATGGAGCTATGGAGCTCTGGTGCTATGGAGCTATGGAGCTCTGGTGCTATGGAGCTATGGAGCTCTGGAAGTATGGAGCTATGGAGCTCTGGAGGTATGGAGCTATGGAGCCCTGGAGCTATGGAAGTATGGAGCTCTGGTGCTATGGAGCTATGGAGCTCTGGTGCTATGGAGCTATGGAGCTCTGGAGCTATGGAGCTCTGGAGGTATGGAGCTATGGAGCTATGGAGCTCTGGAGGTATGGAGCTATGGAGCTATGGAAGTATGGAGCTCTGGTGCTATGGAGCTATGGAGCTCTGGTGCTATGGAGCTATGGAGCTCTGGTGCTATGGAGCTATGGAGCTATGGAGCTCTGGAAGTATGGAGCTCTGGTGCTATGGAGCTATGGAGCTCTGGTGCTATGGAGCTATGGAGCTCTGGTGCTATGGAGCTATGGAGCTCTGGTGCTATGGAGCTCTGGTGCTATGGAGCTCTGGTGCTATGGAGCTATGGAGCTCTGGTGCTATGGAGCTATGGAGCTCTGGAGGTATGGAGCTCTGGAGGTATGGAGCTCTGGAGGTATGGAGCTTTGGAGCCCTGGAGCTCTGGAGGTATGGAGCTATGGTGCTATGGAGCTCTGAAGCCATGGAGCTCTGGTGCTATGGAGCTCTGGAGCTCTGGAGGTATGGAGCTCTGGAGGTATGGAGCTATGGAGCCCTGGAGCTCTGGAGGTATGGAGCTATGGTGCTATGGAGCTCTGAAGCCATGGAGCTCTGGTGCTATGGAGCTCTGGAGGTATGGAGCTCTGGAGGTATGGAGCTCTGGAGGTATGGAGCTCTGGAGGTATGGAGCTATGGAGCCCTGGAGCTCTGGAGGTATGGAGCTATGGTGCTATGGAGCTCTGAAGCCATGGAGCTCTGGTGCTATGGAGCTCTGGAGGTATGGAGCTCTGGAGGTATGGAGCTCTGGAGGTATGGAGCTATGGAGCCCTGGAGCTCTGGAGGTATGGAGCTATGGTGCTATGGAGCTCTGAAGCCATGGAGCTCTGGTGCTATGGAGCTCTGGAGGTATGGAGCTCTGGAGGTATGGAGCTCTGGAGGTATGGAGCTATGGAGCCCTGGAGCTCTGGAGGTATGGAGCTATGGTGCTATGGAGCTCTGAAGCCATGGAGCTCTGGTGCTATGGAGCTATGGAGCTCTGGTGCTATGGAGCTATGGAGGTATGGAGCCACCAGCCAGCACCCTCCGTGGCTGGATCAATGGAAGTGTTTTAGGTACCAGGCAGCCAAAGGGCCGAGGCCTCACGCTCGACCACGCCGGCGCAGAGTTCCAGCCGCTCGGATAAGCTCTGTCACTCACCCGCCGCGCAGCCACCGGTAACGGGGAAATGTCGCCGCCTTGTGGACACGCCGTTGTAAATGAATGGGCTTTCGCACTTAGTGCAATTTTCGCCAACTCTCTGACTTAGAGCTATGGAAGTATGGAGCTATGGAGCCACCAGCCACCCAGGCTGGAGCTCTGGAGCTCTGGAGGTATGGAGCTCTGGTGCAATGGAAGTATGGAGCTCTGGTGCTATGGAAGTATGGAGCTATGGAGGTATGGAAGTATGGAGCTATGGAAGTATGGAGCTATGGAGCTCTGGAAGTATGGAGCTATGGAGCTCTGGAGGTATGGAGCCCTGGAGCTATGGAGCCCTGGAGCTATGGAAGTATGGAGCTCTGGTGCTATGGAGCTATGGAGCTCTGGTGCTATGGAGCTATGGAGCTATGGAGCTCTGGAGCTATGGAGCTCTGGAGGTATGGAGCTATGGAGCTATGGAGCTCTGGAGGTATGGAGCTATGGAGCTATGGAAGTATGGAGCTCTGGTGCTATGGAGCTATGGAGCTCTGGTGCTATGGAGCTATGGAGCTCTGGTGCTATGGAGCTATGGAGCTATGGAGCTCTGGAAGTATGGAGCTCTGGTGCTATGGAGCTATGGAGCTCTGGTGCTATGGAGCTATGGAGCTCTGGTGCTATGGAGTTCTGGTGCTATGGAGCTCTGGTGCTATGGAGCTATGGAGCTCTGGTGCTATGGAGCTCTGGAGGTATGGAGCTCTGGAGGTATGGAGCTCTGGAGGTATGGAGCTATGGAGCCCTGGAGCTCTGGAGGTATGGAGCTATGGTGCTATGGAGCTCTGAAGCCATGGAGCTCTGGTGCTATGGAGCTATGGAGCTCTGGTGCTATGGAGCTATGGAGCTATGGAGCTCTGGAAGTATGGAGCTCTGGTGCTATGGAGCTATGGAGCTCTGGTGCTATGGAGCTATGGAGCTCTGGTGCTATGGAGCTATGGAGCTCTGGTGCTATGGAGCTCTGGTGCTATGGAGCTCTGGTGCTATGGAGCTATGGAGCTCTGGTGCTATGGAGCTATGGAGCTCTGGAGGTATGGAGCTCTGGAGGTATGGAGCTCTGGAGGTATGGAGCTATGGAGCCCTGGAGCTCTGGAGGTATAGAGCTATGGTGCTATGGAGCTCTGAAGCCATGGAGCTCTGGTGCTATGGAGCTCTGGAGCTCTGGAGGTATGGAGCTCTGGAGGTATGGAGCTATGGAGCCCTGGAGCTCTGGAGGTATGGAGCTATGGTGCTATGGAGCTCTGAAGCCATGGAGCTCTGGTGCTATGGAGCTCTGGAGCTCTGGAGGTATGGAGCTCTGGAGGTATGGAGCTCTGGAGGTATGGAGCTATGGAGCCCTGGAGCTCTGGAGGTATGGAGCTATGGTGCTATGGAGCTCTGAAGCCATGGAGCTCTGGTGCTATGGAGCTCTGGAGGTATGGAGCTCTGGAGGTATGGAGCTCTGGAGGTATGGAGCTATGGAGCCCTGGAGCTCTGGAGGTATGGAGCTATGGTGCTATGGAGCTCTGAAGCCATGGAGCTCTGGTGCTATGGAGCTATGGAGCTCTGGTGCTATGGAGCTATGGAGGTATGGAGCCACCAGCCAGCACCCTCCGTGGCTGGATCAATGGAAGTGTTTTAGGTACCAGGCAGCCAAAGGGCCGAGGCCTCACGCTCGACCACGCCGGCGCAGAGTTCCAGCCGCTCGGATAAGCTCTGTCACTCACCCGCCGCGCAGCCACCGGTAACGGGGAAATGTCGCCGCCTGGCGGACACGCCGTTGTAAATGAATGGGCTTTCGCACTTAGTGCAATTTTCGCCAACTCTCTGACTTAGAGCTATGGAAGTATGGAGCTATGGAGCCACCAGCCACCCAGGCTGGAGCTATGGAGCTCTGGAGGTATGGAGCTCAGGTGCTATGGAAGTATGGAGCTATGGAGCTATGGAAGTATGGAGCTATGGAGCTCTGGAAGTATGGAGCTATGGAGCTCTGGAGGTATGGAGCTATGGAGCCCTGGAGCCCTGGAGCTATGGAGCTCTGGTGCTATGGAGGTATGGAGCTCTGGAGGTATGGAGCTCTGGAGGTATGGAGCTATGGAGCTATGGAGCCCTGGAGCTATGGAGCTATGGAGCCCTGGAGCTATGGAGCTATGGAGCCCTGGAGCTATGGAGCTATGGAGCTCTGGTGCTATGGAGCTATGGAGCTCTGGTGCTATGGAGCTATGGAGCTCTGGTGCTATGGAGCTATGGAGCTCTGGTGCTATGGAGCTATGGAGCTCTGGAAGTATGGAGCTATGGAGCTCTGGAGGTATGGAGCTATGGAGCCCTGGAGCTATGGAGCCCTGGAGCTATGGAAGTATGGAGCTCTGGTGCTATGGAGCTATGGAGCTCTGGTGCTATGGAGCTATGGAGCTCTGGAGCTATGGAGCTCTGGAGGTATGGAGCTATGGAGCTATGGAGCTATGGAGCTCTGGAGGTATGGAGCTATGGAGCTATGGAAGTATGGAGCTCTGGTGCTATGGAGCTATGGAGCTCTGGTGCTATGGAGCTATGGAGCTCTGGTGCTATGGAGCTATGGAGCTCTGGAAGTATGGAGCTCTGGTGCTATGGAGCTATGGAGCTCTGGTGCTATGGAGCTATGGAGCTCTGGTGCTATGGAGCTATGGAGCTCTGGTGCTATGGAGCTCTGGTGCTATGGAGCTCTGGTGCTATGGAGCTATGGAGCTCTGGTGCTATGGAGCTATGGAGCTCTGGAGGTATGGAGCTCTGGAGGTATGGAGCTCTGGAGGTATGGAGCTTTGGAGCCCTGGAGCTCTGGAGGTATGGAGCTATGGTGCTATGGAGCTCTGAAGCCATGGAGCTCTGGTGCTATGGAGCTCTGGAGCTCTGGAGGTATGGAGCTCTGGAGGTATGGAGCTATGGAGCCCTGGAGCTCTGGAGGTATGGAGCTATGGTGCTATGGAGCTCTGAAGCCATGGAGCTCTGGTGCTATGGAGCTCTGGAGCTCTGGAGGTATGGAGCTCTGGAGGTATGGAGCTATGGAGCCCTGGAGCTCTGGAGGTATGGAGCTATGGTGCTATGGAGCTCTGAAGCCATGGAGCTCTGGTGCTATGGAGCTCTGGAGCTCTGGAGGTATGGAGCTCTGGAGGTATGGAGCTCTGGAGGTATGGAGCTATGGAGCCCTGGAGCTCTGGAGGTATGGAGCTATGGTGCTATGGAGCTCTGAAGCCATGGAGCTCTGGTGCTATGGAGCTCTGGAGGTATGGAGCTCTGGAGGTATGGAGCTCTGGAGGTATGGAGCTATGGAGCCCTGGAGCTCTGGAGGTATGGAGCTATGGTGCTATGGAGCTCTGAAGCCATGGAGCTCTGGTGCTATGGAGCTCTGGAGGTATGGAGCTCTGGAGGTATGGAGCTCTGGAGGTATGGAGCTATGGAGCCCTGGAGCTCTGGAGGTATGGAGCTATGGTGCTATGGAGCTCTGAAGCCATGGAGCTCTGGTGCTATGGAGCTCTGGAGGTATGGAGCTCTGGAGGTATGGAGCTCTGGAGGTATGGAGCTATGGAGCCCTGGAGCTCTGGAGGTATGGAGCTATGGTGCTATGGAGCTCTGAAGCCATGGAGCTCTGGTGCTATGGAGCTATGGAGCTCTGGTGCTATGGAGCTATGGAGGTATGGAGCCACCAGCCAGCACCCTCCGTGGCTGGATCAATGGAAGTGTTTTAGGTACCAGGCAGCCAAAGGGCCGAGGCCTCACGCTCGACCACGCCGGCGCAGAGTTCCAGCCGCTCGGATAAGCTCTGTCACTCACCCGCCGCGCAGCCACCGGTAACGGGGAAATGTCGCCGCCTTGTGGACACGCCGTTGTAAATGAATGGGCTTTCGCACTTAGTGCAATTTTCGCCAACTCTCTGACTTAGAGCTATGGAAGTATGGAGCTATGGAGCCACCAGCCACCCAGGCTGGAGCTCTGGAGCTCTGGAGGTATGGAGCTCTGGTGCTATGGAAGTATGGAGCTCTGGTGCTATGGAAGTATGGAGCTATGGAGGTATGGAAGTATGGAGCTATGGAAGTATGGAGCTATGGAGCTCTGGAAGTATGGAGCTATGGAGCTCTGGAGGTATGGAGCCCTGGAGCTATGGAGCCCTGGAGCTATGGAAGTATGGAGCTCTGGTGCTATGGAGCTATGGAGCTCTGGTGCTATGGAGCTATGGAGCTATGGAGCTCTGGAGCTATGGAGCTCTGGAGGTATGGAGCTATGGAGCTATGGAGCTCTGGAGGTATGGAGCTATGGAGCTATGGAAGTATGGAGCTCTGGTGCTATGGAGCTATGGAGCTCTGGTGCTATGGAGCTATGGAGCTCTGGTGCTATGGAGCTATGGAGCTATGGAGCTCTGGAAGTATGGAGCTCTGGTGCTATGGAGCTATGGAGCTCTGGTGCTATGGAGCTATGGAGCTCTGGTGCTATGGAGCTATGGAGCTCTGGTGCTATGGAGCTCTGGTGCTATGGAGCTCTGGTGCTATGGAGCTATGGAGCTCTGGTGCTATGGAGCTATGGAGCTCTGGAGGTATGGAGCTCTGGAGGTATGGAGCTCTGGAGGTATGGAGCTATGGAGCCCTGGAGCTCTGGAGGTATGGAGCTATGGTGCTATGGAGCTCTGAAGCCATGGAGCTCTGGTGCTATGGAGCTCTGGAGCTCTGGAGGTATGGAGCTCTGGAGGTATGGAGCTATGGAGCCCTGGAGCTCTGGAGGTATGGAGCTATGGAGCTCTGAAGCCATGGAGCTCTGGTGCTATGGAGCTCTGGAGCTCTGGAGGTATGGAGCTCTGGAGGTATGGAGCTCTGGAGGTATGGAGCTATGGAGCCCTGGAGCTCTGGAGGTATGGAGCTATGGTGCTATGGAGCTCTGAAGCCATGGAGCTCTGGTGCTATGGAGCTCTGGAGGTATGGAGCTCTGGAGGTATGGAGCTCTGGAGGTATGGAGCTATGGAGCCCTGGAGCTCTGGAGGTATGGAGCTATGGTGCTATGGAGCTCTGAAGCCATGGAGCTCTGGTGCTATGGAGCTCTGGAGGTATGGAGCTCTGGAGGTATGGAGCTCTGGAGGTATGGAGCTATGGAGCCCTGGAGCTCTGGAGGTATGGAGCTATGGTGCTATGGAGCTCTGAAGCCATGGAGCTCTGGTGCTATGGAGCTATGGAGCTCTGGTGCTATGGAGCTATGGAGGTATGGAGCCACCAGCCAGCACCCTCCGTGGCTGGATCAATGGAAGTGTTTTAGGTACCAGGCAGCCAAAGGTCCGAGGCCTCACGCTCGACCACGCCGGCGCAGAGTTCCAGCCGCTCGGATAAGCTCTGTCACTCACCCGCCGCGCAGCCACCGGTAACGGGGAAATGTCGCCGCCTGGCGGACACGCCGTTGTAAATGAATGGGCTTTCGCACTTAGTGCAATTTTCGCCAACTCTCTGACTTAGAGCTATGGAAGTATGGAGCTATGGAGCCACCAGCCACCCAGGCTGGAGCTATGGAGCTCTGGAGGTATGGAGCTCAGGTGCTATGGAAGTATGGAGCTATGGAGCTATGGAAGTATGGAGCTATGGAGCTATGGAGCTCTGGAAGTATGGAGCTATGGAGCTCTGGAGGTATGGAGCTATGGAGCCCTGGAGCCCTGGAGCTATGGAGCTCTGGTGCTATGGAGGTATGGAGCTCTGGAGGTATGGAGCTCTGGAGGTATGGAGCTATGGAGCTATGGAGCCCTGGAGCTATGGAGCTATGGAGCCCTGGAGCTATGGAGCTATGGAGCCCTGGAGCTATGGAGCTATGGAGCTCTGGTGCTATGGAGCTATGGAGCTCTGGTGCTATGGAGCTATGGAGCTCTGGTGCTATGGAGCTATGGAGCTCTGGTGCTATGGAGCTATGGAGCTCTGGAAGTATGGAGCTATGGAGCTCTGGAGGTATGGAGCTATGGAGCCCTGAAGCTATGGAGCCCTGGAGCTATGGAAGTATGGAGCTCTGGTGCTATGGAGCTATGGAGCTCTGGTGCTATGGAGCTATGGAGCTCTGGAGCTATGGAGCTCTGGAGGTATGGAGCTATGGAGCTATGGAGCTCTGGAGGTATGGAGCTATGGAGCTATGGAAGTATGGAGCTCTGGTGCTATGGAGCTATGGAGCTCTGGTGCTATGGAGCTATGGAGCTCTGGTGCTATGGAGCTATGGAGCTATGGAGCTCTGGAAGTATGGAGCTCTGGTGCTATGGAGCTATGGAGCTCTGGTGCTATGGAGCTATGGAGCTCTGGTGCTATGGAGCTATGGAGCTCTGGTGCTATGGAGCTCTGGTGCTATGGAGCTCTGGTGCTATGGAGCTATGGAGCTCTGGTGCTATGGAGCTATGGAGCTCTGGAGGTATGGAGCTCTGGAGGTATGGAGCTCTGGAGGTATGGAGCTTTGGAGCCCTGGAGCTCTGGAGGTATGGAGCTATGGTGCTATGGAGCTCTGAAGCCATGGAGCTCTGGTGCTATGGAGCTCTGGAGCTCTGGAGGTATGGAGCTCTGGAGGTATGGAGCTATGGAGCCCTGGAGCTCTGGAGGTATGGAGCTATGGTGCTATGGAGCTCTGAAGCCATGGAGCTCTGGTGCTATGGAGCTCTGGAGCTCTGGAGGTATGGAGCTCTGGAGGTATGGAGCTATGGAGCCCTGGAGCTCTGGAGGTATGGAGCTATGGTGCTATGGAGCTCTGAAGCCATGGAGCTCTGGTGCTATGGAGCTCTGGAGCTCTGGAGGTATGGAGCTCTGGAGGTATGGAGCTCTGGAGGTATGGAGCTATGGAGCCCTGGAGCTCTGGAGGTATGGAGCTATGGTGCTATGGAGCTCTGAAGCCATGGAGCTCTGGTGCTATGGAGCTCTGGAGGTATGGAGCTCTGGAGGTATGGAGCTCTGGAGGTATGGAGCTATGGAGCCCTGGAGCTCTGGAGGTATGGAGCTATGGTGCTATGGAGCTCTGAAGCCATGGAGCTCTGGTGCTATGGAGCTATGGAGCTCTGGTGCTATGGAGCTATGGAGGTATGGAGCCACCAGCCAGCACCCTCCGTGGCTGGATCAATGGAAGTGTTTTAGGTACCAGGCAGCCAAAGGGCCGAGGCCTCACGCTCGACCACGCCGGCGCAGAGTTCCAGCCGCTCGGATAAGCTCTGTCACTCACCCGCCGCGCAGCCACCGGTAACGGGGAAATGTCGCCGCCTTGTGGACACGCCGTTGTAAATGAATGGGCTTTCGCACTTAGTGCAATTTTCGCCAACTCTCTGACTTAGAGCTATGGAAGTATGGAGCTATGGAGCCACCAGCCACCCAGGCTGGAGCTCTGGAGCTCTGGAGGTATGGAGCTCTGGTGCTATGGAAGTATGGAGCTCTGGTGCTATGGAAGTATGGAGCTATGGAGGTATGGAAGTATGGAGCTATGGAAGTATGGAGCTATGGAGCTCTGGAAGTATGGAGCTATGGAGCTCTGGAGGTATGGAGCCCTGGAGCTATGGAGCCCTGGAGCTATGGAAGTATGGAGCTCTGGTGCTATGGAGCTATGGAGCTCTGGTGCTATGGAGCTATGGAGCTATGGAGCTCTGGAGCTATGGAGCTCTGGAGGTATGGAGCTATGGAGCTATGGAGCTCTGGAGGTATGGAGCTATGGAGCTATGGAAGTATGGAGCTCTGGTGCTATGGAGCTATGGAGCTCTGGTGCTATGGAGCTATGGAGCTCTGGTGCTATGGAGCTATGGAGCTATGGAGCTCTGGAAGTATGGAGCTCTGGTGCTATGGAGCTATGGAGCTCTGGTGCTATGGAGCTATGGAGCTCTGGTGCTATGGAGCTCTGGTGCTATGGAGCTCTGGTGCTATGGAGCTATGGAGCTCTGGTGCTATGGAGCTCTGGAGGTATGGAGCTCTGGAGGTATGGAGCTCTGGAGGTATGGAGCTATGGAGCCCTGGAGCTCTGGAGGTATGGAGCTATGGTGCTATGGAGCTCTGAAGCCATGGAGCTCTGGTGCTATGGAGCTATGGAGCTCTGGTGCTATGGAGCTATGGAGCTATGGAGCTCTGGAAGTATGGAGCTCTGGTGCTATGGAGCTATGGAGCTCTGGTGCTATGGAGCTATGGAGCTCTGGTGCTATGGAGCTATGGAGCTCTGGTGCTATGGAGCTCTGGTGCTATGGAGCTCTGGTGCTATGGAGCTATGGAGCTCTGGTGCTATGGAGCTATGGAGCTCTGGAGGTATGGAGCTCTGGAGGTATGGAGCTCTGGAGGTATGGAGCTATGGAGCCCTGGAGCTCTGGAGGTATGGAGCTATGGTGCTATGGAGCTCTGAAGCCACGGAGCTCTGGTGCTATGGAGCTCTGGAGCTCTGGAGGTATGGAGCTCTGGAGGTATGGAGCTATGGAGTCCTGGAGCTCTGGAGGTATGGAGCTATGGTGCTATGGAGCTCTGAAGCCATGGAGCTCTGGTGCTATGGAGCTCTGGAGCTCTGGAGGTATGGAGCTCTGGAGGTATGGAGCTCTGGAGGTATGGAGCTATGGAGCCCTGGAGCTCTGGAGGTATGGAGCTATGGTGCTATGGAGCTCTGAAGCCATGGAGCTCTGGTGCTATGGAGCTCTGGAGGTATGGAGCTCTGGAGGTATGGAGCTCTGGAGGTATGGAGCTATGGAGCCCTGGAGCTCTGGAGGTATGGAGCTATGGTGCTATGGAGCTCTGAAGCCATGGAGCTCTGGTGCTATGGAGCTCTGGAGGTATGGAGCTCTGGAGGTATGGAGCTCTGGAGGTATGGAGCTATGGAGCCCTGGAGCTCTGGAGGTATGGAGCTATGGTGCTATGGAGCTCTGAAGCCATGGAGCTCTGGTGCTATGGAGCTATGGAGCTCTGGTGCTATGGAGCTATGGAGGTATGGAGCCACCAGCCAGCACCCTCCGTGGCTGGATCAATGGAAGTGTTTTAGGTACCAGGCAGCCAAAGGGCCGAGGCCTCACGCTCGACCACGCCGGCGCAGAGTTCCAGCCGCTCGGATAAGCTCTGTCACTCACCCGCCGCGCAGCCACCGGTAACGGGGAAATGTCGCCGCCTGGCGGACACGCCGTTGTAAATGAATGGGCTTTCGCACTTAGTGCAATTTTCGCCAACTCTCTGACTTAGAGCTATGGAAGTATGGAGCTATGGAGCCACCAGCCACCCAGGCTGGAGCTATGGAGCTCTGGAGGTATGGAGCTCAGGTGCTATGGAAGTATGGAGCTATGGAGCTATGGAAGTATGGAGCTATGGAGCTATGGAGCTCTGGAAGTATGGAGCTATGGAGCTCTGGAGGTATGGAGCTATGGAGCCCTGGAGCCCTGGAGCTATGGAGCTCTGGTGCTATGGAGGTATGGAGCTCTGGAGGTATGGAGCTCTGGAGGTATGGAGCTATGGAGCTATGGAGCCCTGGAGCTATGGAGCTATGGAGCCCTGGAGCTATGGAGCTATGGAGCCCTGGAGCTATGGAGCTATGGAGCTCTGGTGCTATGGAGCTATGGAGCTCTGGTGCTATGGAGCTATGGAGCTCTGGTGCTATGGAGCTATGGAGCTCTGGTGCTATGGAGCTATGGAGCTCTGGAAGTATGGAGCTATGGAGCTCTGGAGGTATGGAGCTATGGAGCCCTGGAGCTATGGAAGTATGGAGCTCTGGTGCTATGGAGCTATGGAGCTCTGGTGCTATGGAGCTATGGAGCTCTGGAGCTATGGAGCTCTGGAGGTATGGAGCTATGGAGCTATGGAGCTCTGGAGGTATGGAGCTATGGAGCTATGGAAGTATGGAGCTCTGGTGCTATGGAGCTATGGAGCTCTGGTGCTATGGAGCTATGGAGCTCTGGTGCTATGGAGCTATGGAGCTATGGAGCTCTGGAAGTATGGAGCTCTGGTGCTATGGAGCTATGGAGCTCTGGTGCTATGGAGCTATGGAGCTCTGGTGCTATGGAGCTATGGAGCTCTGGTGCTATGGAGCTCTGGTGCTATGGAGCTCTGGTGCTATGGAGCTATGGAGCTCTGGTGCTATGGAGCTATGGAGCTCTGGAGGTATGGAGCTCTGGAGGTATGGAGCTCTGGAGGTATGGAGCTTTGGAGCCCTGGAGCTCTGGAGGTATGGAGCTATGGTGCTATGGAGCTCTGAAGCCATGGAGCTCTGGTGCTATGGAGCTCTGGAGCTCTGGAGGTATGGAGCTCTGGAGGTATGGAGCTATGGAGCCCTGGAGCCCTGGAGCTCTGGAGGTATGGAGCTATGGTGCTATGGAGCTCTGAAGCCATGGAGCTCTGGTGCTATGGAGCTCTGGAGGTATGGAGCTCTGGAGGTATGGAGCTCTGGAGGTATGGAGCTCTGGAGGTATGGAGCTATGGAGCCCTGGAGCTCTGGAGGTATGGAGCTATGGTGCTATGGAGCTCTGAAGCCATGGAGCTCTGGTGCTATGGAGCTCTGGAGGTATGGAGCTCTGGAGGTATGGAGCTCTGGAGGTATGGAGCTATGGAGCCCTGGAGCTCTGGAGGTATGGAGCTATGGTGCTATGGAGCTCTGAAGCCATGGAGCTCTGGTGCTATGGAGCTCTGGAGGTATGGAGCTCTGGAGGTATGGAGCTCTGGAGGTATGGAGCTATGGAGCCCTGGAGCTCTGGAGGTATGGAGCTATGGTGCTATGGAGCTCTGAAGCCATGGAGCTCTGGTGCTATGGAGCTATGGAGCTCTGGTGCTATGGAGCTATGGAGGTATGGAGCCACCAGCCAGCACCCTCCGTGGCTGGATCAATGGAAGTGTTTTAGGTACCAGGCAGCCAAAGGGCCGAGGCCTCACGCTCGACCACGCCGGCGCAGAGTTCCAGCCGCTCGGATAAGCTCTGTCACTCACCCGCCGCGCAGCCACCGGTAACGGGGAAATGTCGCCGCCTTGTGGACACGCCGTTGTAAATGAATGGGCTTTCGCACTTAGTGCAATTTTCGCCAACTCTCTGACTTAGAGCTATGGAAGTATGGAGCTATGGAGCCACCAGCCACCCAGGCTGGAGCTCTGGAGCTCTGGAGGTATGGAGCTCTGGTGCAATGGAAGTATGGAGCTCTGGTGCTATGGAAGTATGGAGCTATGGAGGTATGGAAGTATGGAGCTATGGAAGTATGGAGCTATGGAGCTCTGGAAGTATGGAGCTATGGAGCTCTGGAGGTATGGAGCCCTGGAGCTATGGAGCCCTGGAGCTATGGAAGTATGGAGCTCTGGTGCTATGGAGCTATGGAGCTCTGGTGCTATGGAGCTATGGAGCTATGGAGCTCTGGAGCTATGGAGCTCTGGAGGTATGGAGCTATGGAGCTCTGGAGCTCTGGAGGTATGGAGCTATGGAGCTATGGAAGTATGGAGCTCTGGTGCTATGGAGCTATGGAGCTCTGGTGCTATGGAGCTATGGAGCTCTGGTGCTATGGAGCTATGGAGCTATGGAGCTCTGGAAGTATGGAGCTCTGGTGCTATGGAGCTATGGAGCTCTGGTGCTATGGAGCTATGGAGCTCTGGTGCTATGGAGTTCTGGTGCTATGGAGCTCTGGTGCTATGGAGCTATGGAGCTCTGGTGCTATGGAGCTCTGGAGGTATGGAGCTCTGGAGGTATGGAGCTCTGGAGGTATGGAGCTATGGAGCCCTGGAGCTCTGGAGGTATGGAGCTATGGTGCTATGGAGCTCTGAAGCCATGGAGCTCTGGTGCTATGGAGCTATGGAGCTCTGGTGCTATGGAGCTATGGAGCTATGGAGCTCTGGAAGTATGGAGCTCTGGTGCTATGGAGCTATGGAGCTCTGGTGCTATGGAGCTATGGAGCTCTGGTGCTATGGAGCTATGGAGCTCTGGTGCTATGGAGCTCTGGTGCTATGGAGCTCTGGTGCTATGGAGCTATGGAGCTCTGGTGCTATGGAGCTATGGAGCTCTGGAGGTATGGAGCTCTGGAGGTATGGAGCTCTGGAGGTATGGAGCTATGGAGCCCTGGAGCTCTGGAGGTATGGAGCTATGGTGCTATGGAGCTCTGAAGCCATGGAGCTCTGGTGCTATGGAGCTCTGGAGCTCTGGAGGTATGGAGCTCTGGAGGTATGGAGCTATGGAGCCCTGGAGCTCTGGAGGTATGGAGCTATGGTGCTATGGAGCTCTGAAGCCATGGAGCTCTGGTGCTATGGAGCTCTGGAGGTATGGAGCTCTGGAGGTATGGAGCTCTGGAGGTATGGAGCTATGGAGCCCTGGAGCTCTGGAGGTATGGAGCTATGGTGCTATGGAGCTCTGAAGCCATGGAGCTCTGGTGCTATGGAGCTCTGGAGGTATGGAGCTCTGGAGGTATGGAGCTCTGGAGGTATGGAGCTATGGAGCCCTGGAGCTCTGGAGGTATGGAGCTATGGTGCTATGGAGCTCTGAAGCCATGGAGCTCTGGTGCTATGGAGCTATGGAGCTCTGGTGCTATGGAGCTATGGAGGTATGGAGCCACCAGCCAGCACCCTCCGTGGCTGGATCAATGGAAGTGTTTTAGGTACCAGGCAGCCAAAGGGCCGAGGCCTCACGCTCGACCACGCCGGCGCAGAGTTCCAGCCGCTCGGATAAGCTCTGTCACTCACCCGCCGCGCAGCCACCGGTAACGGGGAAATGTCGCCGCCTGGCGGACACGCCGTTGTAAATGAATGGGCTTTCGCACTTAGTGCAATTTTCGCCAACTCTCTGACTTAGAGCTATGGAAGTATGGAGCTATGGAGCCACCAGCCACCCAGGCTGGAGCTATGGAGCTCTGGAGGTATGGAGCTCAGGTGCTATGGAAGTATGGAGCTATGGAGCTATGGAAGTATGGAGCTATGGAGCTATGGAGCTCTGGAAGTATGGAGCTATGGAGCTCTGGAGGTATGGAGCTATGGAGCCCTGGAGCCCTGGAGCTATGGAGCTCTGGTGCTATGGAGGTATGGAGCTCTGGAGGTATGGAGCTCTGGAGGTATGGAGCTATGGAGCTATGGAGCCCTGGAGCTATGGAGCTATGGAGCCCTGGAGCTATGGAGCTATGGAGCCCTGGAGCTATGGAGCTATGGAGCTCTGGTGCTATGGAGCTATGGAGCTCTGGTGCTATGGAGCTATGGAGCTCTGGTGCTATGGAGCTATGGAGCTCTGGTGCTATGGAGCTATGGAGCTCTGGAAGTATGGAGCTATGGAGCTCTGGAGGTATGGAGCTATGGAGCCCTGGAGCTATGGAGCCCTGGAGCTATGGAAGTATGGAGCTCTGGTGCTATGGAGCTATGGAGCTCTGGTGCTATGGAGCTATGGAGCTCTGGAGCTATGGAGCTCTGGAGGTATGGAGCTATGGAGCTATGGAGCTCTGGAGGTATGGAGCTATGGAGCTATGGAAGTATGGAGCTCTGGTGCTATGGAGCTATGGAGCTCTGGTGCTATGGAGCTATGGAGCTCTGGTGCTATGGAGGTATGGAGCTATGGAGCTCTGGAAGTATGGAGCTCTGGTGCTATGGAGCTATGGAGCTCTGGTGCTATGGAGCTATGGAGCTCTGGTGCTATGGAGCTATGGAGCTCTGGTGCTATGGAGCTCTGGTGCTATGGAGCTCTGGTGCTATGGAGCTATGGAGCTCTGGTGCTATGGAGCTATGGAGCTCTGGAGGTATGGAGCTCTGGAGGTATGGAGCTCTGGAGGTATGGAGCTTTGGAGCCCTGGAGCTCTGGAGGTATGGAGCTATGGTGCTATGGAGCTCTGAAGCCATGGAGCTCTGGTGCTATGGAGCTCTGGAGCTCTGGAGGTATGGAGCTCTGGAGGTATGGAGCTATGGAGCCCTGGAGCTCTGGAGGTATGGAGCTATGGTGCTATGGAGCTCTGAAGCCATGGAGCTCTGGTGCTATGGAGCTCTGGAGCTCTGGAGGTATGGAGCTCTGGAGGTATGGAGCTATGGAGCCCTGGAGCTCTGGAGGTATGGAGCTATGGTGCTATGGAGCTCTGAAGCCATGGAGCTCTGGTGCTATGGAGCTCTGGAGCTCTGGAGGTATGGAGCTCTGGAGGTATGGAGCTCTGGAGGTATGGAGCTATGGAGCCCTGGAGCTCTGGAGGTATGGAGCTATGGTGCTATGGAGCTCTGAAGCCATGGAGCTCTGGTGCTATGGAGCTCTGGAGGTATGGAGCTCTGGAGGTATGGAGCTCTGGAGGTATGGAGCTATGGAGCCCTGGAGCTCTGGAGGTATGGAGCTATGGTGCTATGGAGCTCTGAAGCCATGGAGCTCTGGTGCTATGGAGCTATGGAGCTCTGGTGCTATGGAGCTATGGAGGTATGGAGCCACCAGCCAGCACCCTCCGTGGCTGGATCAATGGAAGTGTTTTAGGTACCAGGCAGCCAAAGGGCCGAGGCCTCACGCTCGACCACGCCGGCGCAGAGTTCCAGCCGCTCGGATAAGCTCTGTCACTCACCCGCCGCGCAGCCACCGGTAACGGGGAAATGTCGCCGCCTTGTGGACACGCCGTTGTAAATGAATGGGCTTTCGCACTTAGTGCAATTTTCGCCAACTCTCTGACTTAGAGCTATGGAAGTATGGAGCTATGGAGCCACCAGCCACCCAGGCTGGAGCTCTGGAGCTCTGGAGGTATGGAGCTCTGGTGCTATGGAAGTATGGAGCTCTGGTGCTATGGAGGTATGGAGCTATGGAGGTATGGAAGTATGGAGCTATGGAAGTATGGAGCTATGGAGCTCTGGAAGTATGGAGCTATGGAGCTCTGGAGGTATGGAGCCCTGGAGCTATGGAGCCCTGGAGCTATGGAAGTATGGAGCTCTGGTGCTATGGAGCTATGGAGCTCTGGTGCTATGGAGCTATGGAGCTATGGAGCTCTGGAGCTATGGAGCTCTGGAGGTATGGAGCTATGGAGCTATGGAGCTCTGGAGGTATGGAGCTATGGAGCTATGGAAGTATGGAGCTCTGGTGCTATGGAGCTATGGAGCTCTGGTGCTATGGAGCTATGGAGCTCTGGTGCTATGGAGCTATGGAGCTATGGAGCTCTGGAAGTATGGAGCTCTGGTGCTATGGAGCTATGGAGCTCTGGTGCTATGGAGCTATGGAGCTCTGGTGCTATGGAGCTCTGGTGCTATGGAGCTCTGGTGCTATGGAGCTATGGAGCTCTGGTGCTATGGAGCTCTGGAGGTATGGAGCTCTGGAGGTATGGAGCTCTGGAGGTATGGAGCTATGGAGCCCTGGAGCTCTGGAGGTATGGAGCTATGGTGCTATGGAGCTCTGAAGCCATGGAGCTCTGGTGCTATGGAGCTATGGAGCTCTGGTGCTATGGAGCTATGGAGCTATGGAGCTCTGGAAGTATGGAGCTCTGGTGCTATGGAGCTATGGAGCTCTGGTGCTATGGAGCTATGGAGCTATGGAGCTCTGGAAGTATGGAGCTCTGGTGCTATGGAGCTATGGAGCTCTGGTGCTATGGAGCTATGGAGCTTTGGTGCTATGGAGCTATGGAGCTCTGGTGCTATGGAGCTCTGGTGCTATGGAGCTCTGGTGCTATGGAGCTATGGAGCTCTGGTGCTATGGAGCTATGGAGCTCTGGAGGTATGGAGCTCTGGAGGTATGGAGCTCTGGAGGTATGGAGCTATGGAGCTCTGGAGGTATGGAGCTATGGTGCTATGGAGCTCTGAAGCCATGGAGCTCTGGTGCTATGGAGCTCTGGAGGTATGGAGCTCTGGAGGTATGGAGCTCTGGAGGTATGGAGCTATGGAGCCCTGGAGCTCTGGAGGTATGGAGCTATGGTGCTATGGAGCTCTGAAGCCATGGAGCTCTGGTGCTATGGAGCTATGGAGCTCTGGTGCTATGGAGCTATGGAGGTATGGAGCCACCAGCCAGCACCCTCCGTGGCTGGATCAATGGAAGTGTTTTAGGTACCAGGCAGCCAAAGGGCCGAGGCCTCACGCTCGACCACGCCGGCGCAGAGTTCCAGCCGCTCGGATAAGCTCTGTCACTCACCCGCCGCGCAGCCACCGGTAACGGGGAAATGTCGCCGCCTTGTGGACACGCCGTTGTAAATGAATGGGCTTTCGCACTTAGTGCAATTTTCGCCAACTCTCTGACTTAGAGCTATGGAAGTATGGAGCTATGGAGCCACCAGCCACCCAGGCTGGAGCTCTGGAGCTCTGGAGCTCTGGTGCTATGGAAGTATGGAGCTCTGGTGCTATGGAAGTATGGAGCTATGGAGCTATGGAAGTATGGAGCTATGGAGCTCTGGAAGTATGGAGCTATGGAGCTATGGAGGTATGGAGCTATGGAGCCCTGGAGCTATGGAGCCCTGGAGCTATGGAAGTATGGAGCTCTGGTGCTATGGAGCTATGGAGCTCTGGTGCTATGGAGCTATTGAGCTCTGGTGCTATGGAGCTATGGAGCTATGGAGCTCTGGTGCTATGGAGCTATGGAGCTCTGGTGCTATGGAGCTATGGAGCTCTGGTGCTATGGAGCTCTGGAGCTCTGGAGGTATGGAGCTCTGGTGCTATGGAGCTATGGAGCTCTGGTGCTATGGAGCTATGGAGCTCTGGTGCTATGGAGCTCTGGAGGTATGGAGCTCTGGTGCTATGGAGCTATGGAAGTATAGAGCTATGGAAGTATGGAGCTCTGGAGGTATGGAGGTATGGAGCTATGGAGCTCTGCAGCTATGGAAGTATGGAGCTCTGGAGGTATGGAGCCACCAGCCAGCACCCTCCGTGGCTGGATCAATGGAAGTGTTTAGGTACCAGGCAGCCAAAGGGCCGAGGCCTCACGCTCGACCACGCCGGCGCAGAGTTCCAGCCGCTCGGATAAGCTCTGTCACTCACCCGCCGCGCAGCCACCGGTAACGGGGAAATGTCGCCGCCTGGCGGACACGCCGTTGTAAATGAATGGGCTATCCCCGGGCGCGCCCTTTACGCACGCCCGCCGTCATTCTACGGAGACTAAGTTCCGCCCCGGGGAGGCTGCCTCCTCCCCTCCGCGGCCCGGGGATGCTGCCTCATCCCCGGACGCGCCCTTTACGCACGCCCGCCGTCATTCTACGGAGACTAAGTTCCGCCCCGGGGAGGCTGCCTCCTCCCCTCCGCGGCCCAGGGATGCTGCCTCATCCCCGGGCGCGCCCGCTGTCTTCCGCCGCGGCGTAATTTCTTCAAAGTCCGATGACGCCCCTGGTAGCGGCCCACCCCGGAGGGGGGATGCCGACCGGCCCCCGGAGGTGACACCGGCCGACAAAAGGTTGGATCGAGGGCTGACTCTCAATAGATCGCAGCGATGTAGCTGCTCTGCTACTTACGAGACCCTGACCCAGAATCAGGTCGTATGCAAGTCATTTAGACCTGATAGGCTGCCTCCCTGTCGGAGGTGATAGGGCAGACATTCGAATG
Organism: Syngnathus leptorhynchus; assembly: GCF_054491065.1. Taxonomy (NCBI): domain Eukaryota; kingdom Metazoa; phylum Chordata; class Actinopteri; order Syngnathiformes; family Syngnathidae; genus Syngnathus; species Syngnathus leptorhynchus. Next base: position 794,062 of record NW_028231991.1, on the reverse strand, counting down.
AGACGTCGCCGCCGCGGAGGGCCGGCGATCGGCTGGAAGTTATCGAGGATCACCAAGGGAGGCCGGGCCGGACGCGCGGAGGGCCGCGGCGCGGCGCGTGAACGCCGGCGCGACCCCTGGGCCCGCGCGCCCGGGCACCGCGTGGGTTTTGGGTCTGATAAATGCGCGCGTCCCCGGAGGTCGGCGCCCGTTTGCATGTATTAGCTCTAGAATTGCCACAGTTATCCAAGTAACTGAGGAGCGATCAAAGGAACCATAACTGATTTAATGAGCCATTCGCAGTTTCGCTGTACGGGCCGTGTGCACTTAGACTTGCATGGCTTAATCTTTGAGACAAGCATATGCTACTGGCAGGATCAACCAGGTAGGAGAGAGGGTGGCTGGGTAGCGCCTCTCGCTCGCCGGCCCGCCGGAGCGGGGGCTCGCGCGACTGTTTTCCGGACGCCGGCCGCGGTTCGCGGGGGCTCTAGGTGGTCTGAGGCTGCCGCGGGGTGAGATGGATCGGGCTGGACCCGGCGCAGCCGAAGCCGAGGACGCGGAACCTCGAACGCGACCCTCGCGGACCCCTAAACGAGAGGAGCTGCGCCCGGCCTCGTAAGACACCCCCTGTCCGGTGCTGAGTTTGACCCCGACGCCGCTGACCGCCGCCGCCGCCTTGCCGCTAGCCCTCCGCACGTGTGGGGCCGGTGCGCGACCCGTAGGACGGCCGGCAACTCGCTCGTTTGGCGGGGCGATGCAAGGTTAGGCGAACCGGGCGGTAACTCGTGCAGTCGGTTGGACGACTTTGCGGTGGACAGGGTGGTGCGAATCCGGCGGGACGGCCCTTCGATGGAGCCCGCTGCAGGGGGACGTTCGGTGTGTTGAGCCGCGCTCGCCGCGGAACCTTCGAGCGCCGCTACTCAGCAAGTAAACGAGAGGGAGCTGCGCCCGGCCTCGTAAGACGCCTCTTCTCCGGTGCGAGCGCCCCGACGCCGCTGGCCGCCGCCGCCGCCTTGCCGCTATCCCGCCGCGCGTTTGGGGCCGGAGGGCGACCCGTAGGACGGCCCGCCGACTACACGACCGTTTGGCAGAGCGAGTGCAAGGTTAGGCGAGCTGGGCGGTAACTCGGGTTAGTCTGGGGAGACTGGCGGTGGACAGGGGGGCGCGAATCCGGCCGGGCGGCCCCATCGATTAAGCATTGGTAGGGGGCCGAGGATGAGCCGTGCGAAGTGGCCTCGGAGGCGGTCCGTGGGGGACGACGGGGGGGGACGGGCGTCGGCCCTCCGGCCCGAGCAGAGAACGTTCGGTCACCCAGGCGGGAATCTGCGCCCCGGCCCGAGTCGGACTCGGTCGGTGCGGCCCGCTGAGGCCCTCAACTATTCCCGTACGCGGGGGTCGGGAGCTGCGGCGCTGCGCCGGCGACTTACCCGCGCGAGGCACGCACTGCGTGCGGCCAGGATGCGGAGTTGGATCGGCGCTGGTTGGGAACCCTCGGGGAACGAAGGCGGACGGTGGCCAGCCGGCGCCGACGAACCCGTCGGGGAGGGGGCTGGTGGCAGGCGCGATCGGCACTATTGCTGACTGCCGGGAGGGAAGCTGCGCCCCGGCCGAGTCAGACTCAGCCGTTGCGGCCCCCCCGAGCCCGCAGCGCGTAGCGCGGAAGCCATACGCCCCCCCGATGCGGAGCGACAGACGCCCCCGCGACCGCGGTTGGTCGGGAAGGCTTTTCGGATAGAGGTCGGACGGTGTGTGTGGACGGCTTCCCGTGGTGCCGCCGCTATCAAGCCGGAGGGTTTGAGAAACGTCATTCGCAGAAGGACCGGCGCGGCCGGCGGACGCTCGCACGCGCGGCGCCCGACACTCAGCCGCTCGCTCGGCCTCCGTGGATCGTGGCTAGGTGGGATGGATGCTTTTTCCGGGTCGTCTCGGTCTCGCCGCAGTACGGTCGCGCCGGGGCCTGCGGGGCGGCGCGGGGAGCGCCAACATTCGTAGTTGACACTTTGTTTCATTTTATCCGAGCGGGCGGGCGCCTCGAGAGGCAGACCGTCCGGGGCGACTCTCGGCCTTTGTTTAAGGAGCCGGCCGGGCATCACGCTCCTTCCTTGGATGGACAACATTCGTAGTTGACACTTTGTGTCATTTTATCCGAGCGGGCGGGCGCCGCGAGGCGGACCGTCCGGGGCGACTCTCGGCCTGTGTTTAAGGAGCCGGCCGGGCATCACGCTCCTTCCTTGGATGGACAACATTCGCAGTTGACACTTTGTGTCATTTTATCCGAGCAGACGGGCGCCGCGAGGCGGACCGTCCGGGGCGACTCTCGGCCTGTGTTTTCGGAGCCGGCCGGGCCTCACGCTCCCTCCTTGGATGGACAACATTCGTAGTTGACACTTTGTGTCATTTTATCCGAGCGGGCGGGCGCCGCGAGGCGGACCGTCCGGGGCGACTCTCGGCCTGTGTTTAAGGAGCCGGCCGGGCATCACGCTCCTTCCTTGGATGGACAACATTCGCAGTTGACACTTTGTGTCATTTTATCCGAGCAGACGGGCGCCGCGAGGCGGACCGTCCGGGGCGACTCTCGGCCTGTGTTTAAGGAGCCGGCCGGGCATCACGCTCCTTCCTTGGATGGACAACATTCGTAGTTGACACTTTGTGTCATTTTATCCGAGCGGGCGGGCGCCGCGAGGCGGACCGTCCGGGGCGACTCTCGGCCTGTGTTTAAGGAGCCGGCCGGGCATCACGCTCCTTCCTTGGATGGACAACATTCGCAGTTGACACTTTGTGTCATTTTATCCGAGCAGACGGGCGCCGCGAGGCGGACCGTCCGGGGCGACTCTCGGCCTGTGTTTAAGGAGCCGGCCGGGCATCACGCTCCTTCCTTGGATGGACAACATTCGTAGTTGACACTTTGTGTCATTTTATCCGAGCGGGCGGGCGCCGCGAGGCGGACCGTCCGGGGCGACTCTCGGCCTTTGTTTAAGGAGCCGGCCGGGCATCACGCTCCTTCCTTGGATGGACAACATTCGCAGTTGACACTTTGTGTCATTTTATCCGAGCGGGCGGGCGCCGCGAGGCGGACCGTCCGGGGCGACTCTCGGCCTGTGTTTAAGGAGCCGGCCGGGCATCACGCTCCTTCCTTGGATGGACAACATTCGCAGTTGACACTTTGTGTCATTTTATCCGAGCAGACGGGCGCCGCGAGGCGGACCGTCCGGGGCGACTCTCGGCCTGTGTTTAAGGAGCCGGCCGGGCATCACGCTCCTTCCTTGGATGGACAACATTCGTAGTTGACACTTTGTGTCATTTTATCCGAGCGGGCGGGCGCCGCGAGGCGGACCGTCCGGGGCGACTCTCGGCCTGTGTTTAAGGAGCCGGCCGGGCATCACGCTCCTTCCTTGGATGGACAACATTCGCAGTTGACACTTTGTGTCATTTTATCCGAGCAGACGGGCGCCGCGAGGCGGACCGTCCGGGGCGACTCTCGGCCTGTGTTTAAGGAGCCGGCCGGGCATCACGCTCCTTCCTTGGATGGACAACATTCGCAGTTGACACTTTGTGTCATTTTGTTCGGCCTGTGTTTAAGGAGGCGGCCGTCCTCCACTCGGTCCGTGTTTAAGGAGCAACACTCGCGCTCCGGTTCGGCCTGTGTTTAAGGAGGCGGCCGTCCTCCCCTTGGTCTGTGTTAAGGGCGACACTCGGTCCGTGTTTAAGGAGCCTGGCCCTCGCGCTCCGGTTCGGCCTGTATTTAGGGAGGCGGCCGTCCTCCGCTTGGTCTGTGTTAAGGGCGACACTCGGTCCGTGTTTAAGGAGCCTGGCCCTGACGCTCCTCTCCGGCCTGTGTTTAAGGAGGCGGCCGTCCTCCCCTTGGTCTGTGTTAAGGGCGACACTCGGTCCGTGTTTAAGGAGCCTGGCCCTCGCGCTCCGGTTCGGCCTGTATTTAGGGAGGCGGCCGTCCTCCGCTTGGTCTGTGTTAAGGGCGACACTCGGTCCGTGTTTAAGGAGCCTGGCCCTGACGCTCCTCTCCGGCCTGTGTTTAAGGAGGCGGCCGTCCTCCCCTTGGTCTGTGTTAAGGGCGACACTCGGTCCGTGTTTAAGGAGCGGCCCTCGCGCTCCGGTTCGGCCTGTATTTAGGGAGGCGGCCGTCCTCCGCTTGGTCTGTGTTAAGGGCGACACTCGGTCCGTGTTTAAGGAGCGGCCCTCGCGCTCCGGTTCGGCCTGTATTTAGGGAGGCGGCCGTCCTCCGCTTGGTCTGTGTTAAGGGCGACACTCGGTCCGTGTTTAAGGAGCCGGCCCTGACGCTCCTCTTCGGCCTGTGTTTAAGGAGGCGGCCGTCCTCCACTTCCTTCCATGCACCACCACATTCGCAGTTGACACTTTGCCATTTTTTCAGAGAGGTGACACTTAGTCGTTTTTTCGAAAGTTGACACTTAGTCGTTTTTTTCAAAAGTTGACACTTTGCCGTTTTTTCAGAGAGGTGACACTTTGTCGTTTTTTCGAAAGTTGACACTTAGCCGTTTTTTCGAAAGTTGACACTTAGCCGTTTTTTCGAAAGTTGACAGTCACTTTTTCGCCACAATGACACCTCCAGCGCGTGCCACGGCGCTTTTCAGGTCTTCTATCCGACCTTGTGCTGTCGAGGACGGCGTGTCCGACGCCGTGGGGAGACCAGCACCATCTCCTCCATACTCGTAAACGAGGTGCTTTGGAAAACGGGGGGAAAGTCGATGAGTACACTGACTACTGGGACCATTTCATTGTACTCTGGCGCACCTGAAGACCAAAAAAGGTACTGCATCTTAGCCCGGGTACCTCACCCCCTGGTACCTCGAGGAGAACTTAGAAAAATTTCGACAAATTTTTGGTGAGCTCCAGGGAGAGAGGCTGATTTTTCGCTTTTTGAGGCCGACCGCCGAACCGGCGCGGGGCGGACTCACAAGCCCCGCAGAGCCGTGGGCACTTAGTCGTTTTTTCAGAGAGGCGACACTTAGTCGTTTTTTCGGAGGCGACACTTAGTCGTTTTTTCGAAAGTTGACACTTAGCCGTTTTTTCGAAAGTCGACACTTAGCCGTTTTTTTGGAAAGTTGACACTTAGTCGTTTTTTCGAAAGTTGACACTTAGTCGTTTTTTCGCCACAATTGGCTCTGAGCTCCAGGGGGAGAGGCTGGTTTTGCCTTATTTCAGGCCGGCTGGGGAACCGGCGCGGGTCGGATGCACGAGCCCGGCAGAGCCGTGGGCACTTAGAAAATTTTCGCCGATTAAGCTGGGACCTCCAGGCGGAGACCGGCATTCCTCGTCCTCGGGGTTCGACCCAGGAACCGGCGCTGGGCAGACGCCGTAGCCACGCAGAGCCGTGGACACTTAGAAAATATTCGCCAAGTTGGCTCTGAGCTCCAGGCGGAGAGGCTGGTTTTGCCTTATTTCAGGCCGGCTGGGGAACCGGCGCGGGTCGGATGCACGAGCCCGCAGAGCCGTGGGCACTTTGCCATTTTCTCAGAGTCGACACTTAGTCGTTTTTTCAGAGAGGCGACACTCTGTCGTTTTTTCGAAAGTTGACACTTTGCCGTTTTTTCAGAGAGGCGACACTTAGCCGTTTTTTCGAAAGTTGACACTTAGCCGTTTTTTCGAAAGTCGACACTTAGCCGTTTTTTCAGAGATGTGACACTTTGCCGTTTTTTCGAAAGTCGACACTTAGCCGTTTTTTCAGAGATGTGACACTTAGAAACTTTTTGCCAAGTTGGCTGTGAGCTCCAGGAGGAGACCGTTATTTTTCGTCATTCGAGGCCGACTGCGGAACCGGCGCTGGGCGGACGCCAAAGCTCGGCAGGGCCGTGGGCACTTAGAAACTTTTTGCCAAGTTGGCTGTGAGCTCCAGGAGGAGACCGTTATTTTTCGTCATTCGAGGCCGACTGCGGAACCGGCGCTGGGCGGACGCCAAAGCTCGGCAGGGCCGTGGGCACTTAGAAACTTTTTGCCAAGTTGGCTGTGAGCTCCAGGAGGAGACCGTTATTTTTCGTCATTCGAGGCCGACTGCGGAACCGGCGCTGGGCGGACGCCAAAGCTCGGCAGGGCCGTGGGCACTTAGAAACTTTTTGCCAAGTTGGCTGTGAGCTCCAGGAGGAGACCGTTATTTTTCGTCATTCGAGGCCGACTGCGGAACCGGCGCTGGGCGGACGCCAAAGCTCGGCAGGGCCGTGGGCACTTAGAAACTTTTTGCCAAGTTGGCTGTGAGCTCCAGGAGGAGACCGTTATTTTTCGTCATTCGAGGCCGACTGCGGAACCGGCGCTGGGCGGACGCCAAAGCTCGGCAGGGCCGTGGGCACTTAGAAACTTTTTGCCAAGTTGGCTGTGAGCTCCAGGAGGAGACCGTTATTTTTCGTCATTCGAGGCCGACTGCGGAACCGGCGCTGGGCGGACGCCAAAGCTCGGCAGGGCCGTGGGCACTTAGAAACTTTTTGCCAAGTTGGCTGTGAGCTCCAGGAGGAGACCGTCATTTTTCGTCATTCGAGGCCGGCTGCAGAACCGGCGCGGGTCGGATGCACGAGCCCGCAGAGCCGTGGGCACTTTGCCACTTTTTCGCCACAATTGGCTGTGAGCTCCAGGAGGAGACCGTTATTTTTCGTCATTCTAGGCCGGTTGCAGAACCGGCGCGGCTCGGATGCACGAGCCCGCAGAGCCGTGGGCACTTAGAAAATTTTCAGAGAGGCGACACTTTGCCATTTTTTCAGAGAGGTGACACTTAGTCGTTTTTTCGAAAGTTGACACTTAGCCGTTTTTTCGAAAGTTGACACAGTCGTTTTTTCGAAAGTTGACACTTAGTCGTTTTTTTTTTATGGAGCCCTGGAGCTCTGGAGGTATGGAGCTATGGTGCTATGGAGCTCTGAAGCCATGGAGCTCTGGTGCTATGGAGCTCTGGAGGTATGGAGCTCTGGAGGTATGGAGCTCTGGAGGTATGGAGCTATGGAGCCCTGGAGCTCTGGAGGTATGGAGCTATGGTGCTATGGAGTTCTGAAGCCATGGAGCTCTGGTGCTATGGAGCTATGGAGCTCTGGTGCTATGGAGCTATGGAGGTATGGAGCCACCAGCCAGCACCCTCCGTGGCTGGATCAATGGAAGTGTTTTAGGTACCAGGCAGCCAAAGGGCCGAGGCCTCACGCTCGACCACGCCGGCGCAGAGTTCCAGCCGCTCGGATAAGCTCTGTCACTCACCCGCCGCGCAGCCACCGGTAACGGGGAAATGTCGCCGCCTGGCGGACACGCCGTTGTAAATGAATGGGCTTTCGCACTTAGTGCAATTTTCGCCAACTCTCTGACTTAGAGCTATGGAAGTATGGAGCTATGGAGCCACCAGCCACCCAGGCTGGAGCTATGGAGCTCTGGAGGTATGGAGCTCAGGTGCTATGGAAGTATGGAGCTATGGAGCTATGGAAGTATGGAGCTATGGAGCTATGGAGCTCTGGAAGTATGGAGCTATGGAGCTCTGGAGGTATGGAGCTATGGAGCCCTGGAGCCCTGGAGCTATGGAGCTCTGGTGCTATGGAGGTATGGAGCTCTGGAGGTATGGAGCTCTGGAGGTATGGAGCTATGGAGCTATGGAGCCCTGGAGCTATGGAGCTATGGAGCCCTGGAGCTATGGAGCTATGGAGCCCTGGAGCTATGGAGCTATGGAGCTCTGGTGCTATGGAGCTATGGAGCTCTGGTGCTATGGAGCTATGGAGCTCTGGTGCTATGGAGCTATGGAGCTCTGGTGCTATGGAGCTATGGAGCTCTGGAAGTATGGAGCTATGGAGCTCTGGAGGTATGGAGCTATGGAGCCCTGGAGCTATGGAGCCCTGGAGCTATGGAAGTATGGAGCTCTGGTGCTATGGAGCTATGGAGCTCTGGTGCTATGGAGCTATGGAGCTCTGGAGCTATGGAGCTCTGGAGGTATGGAGCTATGGAGCTATGGAGCTCTGGAGGTATGGAGCTATGGAGCTATGGAAGTATGGAGCTCTGGTGCTATGGAGCTCTGGAGCTCTGGTGCTATGGAGCTCTGGTGCTATGGAGCTATGGAGCTATGGAGCTCTGGAAGTATGGAGCTCTGGTGCTATGGAGCTATGGAGCTCTGGTGCTATGGAGCTATGGAGCTCTGGTGCTATGGAGCTATGGAGCTCTGGTGCTATGGAGCTCTGGTGCTATGGAGCTCTGGTGCTATGGAGCTATGGAGCTCTGGTGCTATGGAGCTATGGAGCTCTGGAGGTATGGAGCTCTGGAGGTATGGAGCTCTGGAGGTATGGAGCTTTGGAGCCCTGGAGCTCTGGAGGTATGGAGCTATGGTGCTATGGAGCTCTGAAGCCATGGAGCTCTGGTGCTATGGAGCTCTGGAGCTCTGGAGGTATGGAGCTCTGGAGGTATGGAGCTATGGAGCCCTGGAGCTCTGGAGGTATGGAGCTATGGTGCTATGGAGCTCTGAAGCCATGGAGCTCTGGTGCTATGGAGCTCTGGAGCTCTGGAGGTATGGAGCTCTGGAGGTATGGAGCTATGGAGCCCTGGAGCTCTGGAGGTATGGAGCTATGGTGCTATGGAGCTCTGAAGCCATGGAGCTCTGGTGCTATGGAGCTCTGGAGCTCTGGAGGTATGGAGCTCTGGAGGTATGGAGCTCTGGAGGTATGGAGCTATGGAGCCCTGGAGCTCTGGAGGTATGGAGCTATGGTGCTATGGAGCTCTGAAGCCATGGAGCTCTGGTGCTATGGAGCTCTGGAGGTATGGAGCTCTGGAGGTATGGAGCTCTGGAGGTATGGAGCTATGGAGCCCTGGAGCTCTGGAGGTATGGAGCTATGGTGCTATGGAGCTCTGAAGCCATGGAGCTCTGGTGCTATGGAGCTCTGGAGGTATGGAGCTCTGGAGGTATGGAGCTCTGGAGGTATGGAGCTATGGAGCCCTGGAGCTCTGGAGGTATGGAGCTATGGTGCTATGGAGCTCTGAAGCCATGGAGCTCTGGTGCTATGGAGCTATGGAGCTCTGGTGCTATGGAGCTATGGAGGTATGGAGCCACCAGCCAGCACCCTCCGTGGCTGGATCAATGGAAGTGTTTTAGGTACCAGGCAGCCAAAGGGCCGAGGCCTCACGCTCGACCACGCCGGCGCAGAGTTCCAGCCGCTCGGATAAGCTCTGTCACTCACCCGCCGCGCAGCCACCGGTAACGGGGAAATGTCGCCGCCTTGTGGACACGCCGTTGTAAATGAATGGGCTTTCGCACTTAGTGCAATTTTCGCCAACTCTCTGACTTAGAGCTATGGAAGTATGGAGCTATGGAGCCACCAGCCACCCAGGCTGGAGCTCTGGAGCTCTGGAGGTATGGAGCTCTGGTGCTATGGAAGTATGGAGCTCTGGTGCTATGGAAGTATGGAGCTATGGAGGTATGGAAGTATGGAGCTATGGAAGTATGGAGCTATGGAGCTCTGGAAGTATGGAGCTATGGAGGTATGGAGCCCTGGAGCTATGGAGCCCTGGAGCTATGGAAGTATGGAGCTCTGGTGCTATGGAGCTATGGAGCTCTGGTGCTATGGAGCTATGGAGCTATGGAGCTCTGGAGCTATGGAGCTCTGGAGGTATGGAGCTATGGAGCTATGGAGCTCTGGAGGTATGGAGCTCTGGTGCTATGGAGCTATGGAGCTCTGGTGCTATGGAGTTCTGGTGCTATGGAGCTCTGGTGCTATGGAGCTATGGAGCTCTGGTGCTATGGAGCTCTGGAGGTATGGAGCTCTGGAGGTATGGAGCTCTGGAGGTATGGAGCTATGGAGCCCTGGAGCTCTGGAGGTATGGAGCTATGGTGCTATGGAGCTCTGAAGCCATGGAGCTCTGGTGCTATGGAGCTATGGAGCTCTGGTGCTATGGAGCTATGGAGCTATGGAGCTCTGGAAGTATGGAGCTCTGGTGCTATGGAGCTATGGAGCTCTGGTGCTATGGAGCTATGGAGCTCTGGTGCTATGGAGCTATGGAGCTCTGGTGCTATGGAGCTCTGGTGCTATGGAGCTCTGGTGCTATGGAGCTATGGAGCTCTGGTGCTATGGAGCTATGGAGCTCTGGAGGTATGGAGCTCTGGAGGTATGGAGCTCTGGAGGTATGGAGCTATGGAGCCCTGGAGCTCTGGAGGTATGGAGCTATGGTGCTATGGAGCTCTGAAGCCATGGAGCTCTGGTGCTATGGAGCTCTGGAGCTCTGGAGGTATGGAGCTCTGGAGGTATGGAGCTATGGAGCCCTGGAGCTCTGGAGGTATGGAGCTATGGAGCTCTGAAGCCATGGAGCTCTGGTGCTATGGAGCTCTGGAGCTCTGGAGGTATGGAGCTCTGGAGGTATGGAGCTCTGGAGGTATGGAGCTATGGAGCCCTGGAGCTCTGGAGGTATGGAGCTATGGTGCTATGGAGCTCTGAAGCCATGGAGCTCTGGTGCTATGGAGCTCTGGAGGTATGGAGCTCTGGAGGTATGGAGCTCTGGAGGTATGGAGCTATGGAGCCCTGGAGCTCTGGAGGTATGGAGCTATGGTGCTATGGAGCTCTGAAGCCATGGAGCTCTGGTGCTATGGAGCTCTGGAGGTATGGAGCTCTGGAGGTATGGAGCTCTGGAGGTATGGGGCTATGGAGCCCTGGAGCTCTGGAGGTATGGAGCTATGGTGCTATGGAGCTCTGAAGCCATGGAGCTCTGGTGCTATGGAGCTATGGAGCTCTGGTGCTATGGAGCTATGGAGGTATGGAGCCACCAGCCAGCACCCTCCGTGGCTGGATCAATGGAAGTGTTTTAGGTACCAGGCAGCCAAAGGGCCGAGGCCTCACGCTCGACCACGCCGGCGCAGAGTTCCAGCCGCTCGGATAAGCTCTGTCACTCACCCGCCGCGCAGCCACCGGTAACGGGGAAATGTCGCCGCCTGGCGGACACGCCGTTGTAAATGAATGGGCTTTCGCACTTAGTGCAATTTTCGCCAACTCTCTGACTTAGAGCTATGGAAGTATGGAGCTATGGAGCCACCAGCCACCCAGGCTGGAGCTATGGAGCTCTGGAGGTATGGAGCTCAGGTGCTATGGAAGTATGGAGCTATGGAGCTATGGAAGTATGGAGCTATGGAGCTATGGAGCTCTGGAAGTATGGAGCTATGGAGCTCTGGAGGTATGGAGCTATGGAGCCCTGGAGCCCTGGAGCTATGGAGCTCTGGTGCTATGGAGGTATGGAGCTCTGGAGGTATGGAGCTCTGGAGGTATGGAGCTATGGAGCTATGGAGCCCTGGAGCTATGGAGCTATGGAGCCCTGGAGCTATGGAGCTATGGAGCCCTGGAGCTATGGAGCTATGGAGCTCTGGTGCTATGGAGCTATGGAGCTCTGGTGCTATGGAGCTATGGAGCTCTGGTGCTATGGAGCTATGGAGCTCTGGTGCTATGGAGCTATGGAGCTCTGGAAGTATGGAGCTATGGAGCTCTGGAGGTATGGAGCTATGGAGCCCTGGAGCTATGGAGCCCTGGAGCTATGGAAGTATGGAGCTCTGGTGCTATGGAGCTATGGAGCTCTGGTGCTATGGAGCTATGGAGCTCTGGAGCTATGGAGCTCTGGAGGTATGGAGCTATGGAGCTATGGAGCTCTGGAGGTATGGAGCTATGGAGCTATGGAAGTATGGAGCTCTGGTGCTATGGAGCTATGGAGCTCTGGTGCTATGGAGCTATGGAGCTCTGGTGCTATGGAGGTATGGAGCTATGGAGCTCTGGAAGTATGGAGCTCTGGTGCTATGGAGCTATGGAGCTCTGGTGCTATGGAGCTATGGAGCTCTGGTGCTATGGAGCTATGGAGCTCTGGTGCTATGGAGCTCTGGTGCTATGGAGCTCTGGTGCTATGGAGCTATGGAGCTCTGGTGCTATGGAGCTATGGAGCTCTGGAGGTATGGAGCTCTGGAGGTATGGAGCTCTGGAGGTATGGAGCTTTGGAGCCCTGGAGCTCTGGAGGTATGGAGCTATGGTGCTATGGAGCTCTGAAGCCATGGAGCTCTGGTGCTATGGAGCTCTGGAGCTCTGGAGGTATGGAGCTCTGGAGGTATGGAGCTATGGAGCCCTGGAGCTCTGGAGGTATGGAGCTATGGTGCTATGGAGCTCTGAAGCCATGGAGCTCTGGTGCTATGGAGCTCTGGAGCTCTGGAGGTATGGAGCTCTGGAGGTATGGAGCTATGGAGCCCTGGAGCTCTGGAGGTATGGAGCTATGGTGCTATGGAGCTCTGAAGCCATGGAGCTCTGGTGCTATGGAGCTCTGGAGCTCTGGAGGTATGGAGCTCTGGAGGTATGGAGCTCTGGAGGTATGGAGCTATGGAGCCCTGGAGCTCTGGAGGTATGGAGCTATGGTGCTATGGAGCTCTGAAGCCATGGAGCTCTGGTGCTATGGAGCTCTGGAGGTATGGAGCTCTGGAGGTATGGAGCTCTGGAGGTATGGAGCTATGGAGCCCTGGAGCTCTGGAGGTATGGAGCTATGGTGCTATGGAGCTCTGAAGCCATGGAGCTCTGGTGCTATGGAGCTATGGAGCTCTGGTGCTATGGAGCTATGGAGGTATGGAGCCACCAGCCAGCACCCTCCGTGGCTGGATCAATGGAAGTGTTTTAGGTACCAGGCAGCCAAAGGGCCGAGGCCTCACGCTCGACCACGCCGGCGCAGAGTTCCAGCCGCTCGGATAAGCTCTGTCACTCACCCGCCGCGCAGCCACCGGTAACGGGGAAATGTCGCCGCCTTGTGGACACGCCGTTGTAAATGAATGGGCTTTCGCACTTAGTGCAATTTTCGCCAACTCTCTGACTTAGAGCTATGGAAGTATGGAGCTATGGAGCCACCAGCCACCCAGGCTGGAGCTCTGGAGCTCTGGAGCTCTGGTGCTATGGAAGTATGGAGCTCTGGTGCTATGGAAGTATGGAGCTATGGAGCTATGGAAGTATGGAGCTATGGAGCTCTGGAAGTATGGAGCTATGGAGCTATGGAGGTATGGAGCTATGGAGCCCTGGAGCTATGGAGCCCTGGAGCTATGGAAGTATGGAGCTCTGGTGCTATGGAGCTATGGAGCTCTGGTGCTATGGAGCTATTGAGCTCTGGTGCTATGGAGCTATGGAGCTATGGAGCTCTGGTGCTATGGAGCTATGGAGCTCTGGTGCTATGGAGCTATGGAGCTCTGGTGCTATGGAGCTCTGGAGCTCTGGAGGTATGGAGCTCTGGTGCTATGGAGCTATGGAGCTCTGGTGCTATGGAGCTATGGAGCTCTGGTGCTATGGAGCTCTGGAGGTATGGAGCTCTGGTGCTATGGAGCTATGGAAGTATAGAGCTATGGAAGTATGGAGCTCTGGAGGTATGGAGGTATGGAGCTATGGAGCTCTGCAGCTATGGAAGTATGGAGCTCTGGAGGTATGGAGCCACCAGCCAGCACCCTCCGTGGCTGGATCAATGGAAGTGTTTAGGTACCAGGCAGCCAAAGGGCCGAGGCCTCACGCTCGACCACGCCGGCGCAGAGTTCCAGCCGCTCGGATAAGCTCTGTCACTCACCCGCCGCGCAGCCACCGGTAACGGGGAAATGTCGCCGCCTGGCGGACACGCCGTTGTAAATGAATGGGCTATCCCCGGGCGCGCCCTTTACGCACGCCCGCCGTCATTCTACGGAGACTAAGTTCCGCCCCGGGGAGGCTGCCTCCTCCCCTCCGCGGCCCGGGGATGCTGCCTCATCCCCGGACGCGCCCTTTACGCACGCCCGCCGTCATTCTACGGAGACTAAGTTCCGCCCCGGGGAGGCTGCCTCCTCCCCTCCGCGGCCCAGGGATGCTGCCTCATCCCCGGGCGCGCCCGCTGTCTTCCGCCGCGGCGTAATTTCTTCAAAGTCCGATGACGCCCCTGGTAGCGGCCCACCCCGGAGGGGGGATGCCGACCGGCCCCCGGAGGTGACACCGGCCGACAAAAGGTTGGATCGAGGGCTGACTCTCAATAGATCGCAGCGATGTAGCTGCTCTGCTACTTACGAGACCCTGACCCAGAATCAGGTCGTATGCAAGTCATTTAGACCTGATAGGCTGCCTCCCTGTCGGAGGTGATAGGGCAGACATTCGAATGAGACGTCGCCGCCGCGGAGGGCCGGCGATCGGCTGGAAGTTATCGAGGATCACCAAGGGAGGCCGGGCCGGACGCGCGGAGGGCCGCGGCGCGGCGCGTGAACGCCGGCGCGACCCCTGGGCCCGCGCGCCCGGGCACCGCGTGGGTTTTGGGTCTGATAAATGCGCGCGTCCCCGGAGGTCGGCGCCCGTTTGCATGTATTAGCTCTAGAATTGCCACAGTTATCCAAGTAACTGAGGAGCGATCAAAGGAACCATAACTGATTTAATGAGCCATTCGCAGTTTCGCTGTACGGGCCGTGTGCACTTAGACTTGCATGGCTTAATCTTTGAGACAAGCATATGCTACTGGCAGGATCAACCAGGTAGGAGAGAGGGTGGCTGGGTAGCGCCTCTCGCTCGCCGGCCCGCCGGAGCGGGGGCTCGCGCGACTGTTTTCCGGACGCCGGCCGCGGTTCGCGGGGGCTCTAGGTGGTCTGAGGCTGCCGCGGGGTGAGATGGATCGGGCTGGACCCGGCGCAGCCGAAGCCGAGGACGCGGAACCTCGAACGCGACCCTCGCGGACCCCTAAACGAGAGGAGCTGCGCCCGGCCTCGTAAGACACCCCCTGTCCGGTGCTGAGTTTGACCCCGACGCCGCTGACCGCCGCCGCCGCCTTGCCGCTAGCCCTCCGCACGTGTGGGGCCGGTGCGCGACCCGTAGGACGGCCGGCAACTCGCTCGTTTGGCGGGGCGATGCAAGGTTAGGCGAACCGGGCGGTAACTCGTGCAGTCGGTTGGACGACTTTGCGGTGGACAGGGTGGTGCGAATCCGGCGGGACGGCCCTTCGATGGAGCCCGCTGCAGGGGGACGTTCGGTGGGTTGAGCCGCGCTCGCCGCGGAACCTTCGAGCGCCGCTACTCAGCAAGTAAACGAGAGGGAGCTGCGCCCGGCCTCGTAAGACGCCTCTTCTCCGGTGCGAGCGCCCCGACGCCGCTGGCCGCCGCCGCCGCCTTGCCGCTATCCCGCCGCGCGTTTGGGGCCGGAGGGCGACCCGTAGGACGGCCCGCCGACTACACGACCGTTTGGCAGAGCGAGTGCAAGGTTAGGCGAGCTGGGCGGTAACTCGGGTTAGTCTGGGGAGACTGGCGGTGGACAGGGGGGCGCGAATCCGGCCGGGCGGCCCCATCGATTAAGCATTGGTAGGGGGCCGAGGATGAGCCGTGCGAAGTGGCCTCGGAGGCGGTCCGTGGGGGACGACGGGGGGGGACGGGCGTCGGCCCTCCGGCCCGAGCAGAGAACGTTCGGTCACCCAGGCGGGAATCTGCGCCCCGGCCCGAGTCGGACTCGGTCGGTGCGGCCCGCTGAGGCCCTCAACTATTCCCGTACGCGGGGGTCGGGAGCTGCGGCGCTGCGCCGGCGACTTACCCGCGCGAGGCACGCACTGCGTGCGGCCAGGATGCGGAGTTGGATCGGCGCTGGTTGGGAACCCTCGGGGAACGAAGGCGGACGGTGGCCAGCCGGCGCCGACGAACCCGTCGGGGAGGGGGCTGGTGGCAGGCGCGATCGGCACTATTGCTGACTGCCGGGAGGGAAGCTGCGCCCCGGCCGAGTCAGACTCAGCCGTTGCGGCCCCCCCGAGCCCGCAGCGCGTAGCGCGGAAGCCATACGCCCCCCCGATGCGGAGCGACAGACGCCCCCGCGACCGCGGTTGGTCGGGAAGGCTTTTCGGATAGAGGTCGGACGGTGTGTGTGGACGGCTTCCCGTGGTGCCGCCGCTATCAAGCCGGAGGGTTTGAGAAACGTCATTCGCAGAAGGACCGGCGCGGCCGGCGGACGCTCGCACGCGCGGCGCCCGACACTCAGCCGCTCGCTCGGCCTCCGTGGATCGTGGCTAGGTGGGATGGATGCTTTTTCCGGGTCGTCTCGGTCTCGCCGCAGTACGGTCGCGCCGGGGCCTGCGGGGCGGCGCGGGGAGCGCCAACATTCGTAGTTGACACTTTGTTTCATTTTATCCGAGCGGGCGGGCGCCTCGAGAGGCAGACCGTCCGGGGCGACTCTCGGCCTTTGTTTAAGGAGCCGGCCGGGCATCACGCTCCTTCCTTGGATGGACAACATTCGTAGTTGACACTTTGTGTCATTTTATCCGAGCGGGCGGGCGCCGCGAGGCGGACCGTCCGGGGCGACTCTCGGCCTGTGTTTAAGGAGCCGGCCGGGCATCACGCTCCTTCCTTGGATGGACAACATTCGCAGTTGACACTTTGTGTCATTTTATCCGAGCAGACGGGCGCCGCGAGGCGGACCGTCCGGGGCGACTCTCGGCCTGTGTTTTCGGAGCCGGCCGGGCCTCACGCTCCCTCCTTGGATGGACAACATTCGTAGTTGACACTTTGTGTCATTTTATCCGAGCGGGCGGGCGCCGCGAGGCGGACCGTCCGGGGCGACTCTCGGCCTGTGTTTAAGGAGCCGGCCGGGCATCACGCTCCTTCCTTGGATGGACAACATTCGCAGTTGACACTTTGTGTCATTTTATCCGAGCAGACGGGCGCCGCGAGGCGGACCGTCCGGGGCGACTCTCGGCCTGTGTTTAAGGAGCCGGCCGGGCATCACGCTCCTTCCTTGGATGGACAACATTCGTAGTTGACACTTTGTGTCATTTTATCCGAGCGGGCGGGCGCCGCGAGGCGGACCGTCCGGGGCGACTCTCGGCCTGTGTTTAAGGAGCCGGCCGGGCATCACGCTCCTTCCTTGGATGGACAACATTCGCAGTTGACACTTTGTGTCATTTTATCCGAGCAGACGGGCGCCGCGAGGCGGACCGTCCGGGGCGACTCTCGGCCTGTGTTTAAGGAGCCGGCCGGGCATCACGCTCCTTCCTTGGATGGACAACATTCGTAGTTGACACTTTGTGTCATTTTATCCGAGCGGGCGGGCGCCGCGAGGCGGACCGTCCGGGGCGACTCTCGGCCTTTGTTTAAGGAGCCGGCCGGGCATCACGCTCCTTCCTTGGATGGACAACATTCGCAGTTGACACTTTGTGTCATTTTATCCGAGCGGGCGGGCGCCGCGAGGCGGACCGTCCGGGGCGACTCTCGGCCTGTGTTTAAGGAGCCGGCCGGGCATCACGCTCCTTCCTTGGATGGACAACATTCGCAGTTGACACTTTGTGTCATTTTATCCGAGCAGACGGGCGCCGCGAGGCGGACCGTCCGGGGCGACTCTCGGCCTGTGTTTAAGGAGCCGGCCGGGCATCACGCTCCTTCCTTGGATGGACAACATTCGTAGTTGACACTTTGTGTCATTTTATCCGAGCGGGCGGGCGCCGCGAGGCGGACCGTCCGGGGCGACTCTCGGCCTGTGTTTAAGGAGCCGGCCGGGCATCACGCTCCTTCCTTGGATGGACAACATTCGCAGTTGACACTTTGTGTCATTTTATCCGAGCAGACGGGCGCCGCGAGGCGGACCGTCCGGGGCGACTCTCGGCCTGTGTTTAAGGAGCCGGCCGGGCATCACGCTCCTTCCTTGGATGGACAACATTCGCAGTTGACACTTTGTGTCATTTTGTTCGGCCTGTGTTTAAGGAGGCGGCCGTCCTCCACTCGGTCCGTGTTTAAGGAGCAACACTCGCGCTCCGGTTCGGCCTGTGTTTAAGGAGGCGGCCGTCCTCCCCTTGGTCTGTGTTAAGGGCGACACTCGGTCCGTGTTTAAGGAGCCTGGCCCTCGCGCTCCGGTTCGGCCTGTATTTAGGGAGGCGGCCGTCCTCCGCTTGGTCTGTGTTAAGGGCGACACTCGGTCCGTGTTTAAGGAGCCTGGCCCTGACGCTCCTCTCCGGCCTGTGTTTAAGGAGGCGGCCGTCCTCCCCTTGGTCTGTGTTAAGGGCGACACTCGGTCCGTGTTTAAGGAGCCTGGCCCTCGCGCTCCGGTTCGGCCTGTATTTAGGGAGGCGGCCGTCCTCCGCTTGGTCTGTGTTAAGGGCGACACTCGGTCCGTGTTTAAGGAGCCTGGCCCTGACGCTCCTCTCCGGCCTGTGTTTAAGGAGGCGGCCGTCCTCCCCTTGGTCTGTGTTAAGGGCGACACTCGGTCCGTGTTTAAGGAGCGGCCCTCGCGCTCCGGTTCGGCCTGTATTTAGGGAGGCGGCCGTCCTCCGCTTGGTCTGTGTTAAGGGCGACACTCGGTCCGTGTTTAAGGAGCGGCCCTCGCGCTCCGGTTCGGCCTGTATTTAGGGAGGCGGCCGTCCTCCGCTTGGTCTGTGTTAAGGGCGACACTCGGTCCGTGTTTAAGGAGCCGGCCCTGACGCTCCTCTTCGGCCTGTGTTTAAGGAGGCGGCCGTCCTCCACTTCCTTCCATGCACCACCACATTCGCAGTTGACACTTTGCCATTTTTTCAGAGAGGTGACACTTAGTCGTTTTTTCGAAAGTTGACACTTAGTCGTTTTTTTCAAAAGTTGACACTTTGCCGTTTTTTCAGAGAGGTGACACTTTGTCGTTTTTTTGAAAGTTGACACTTAGCCGTTTTTTCGAAAGTTGACACTTAGCCGTTTTTTCGAAAGTTGACAGTCACTTTTTCGCCACAATGACACCTCCAGCGCGTGCCACGGCGCTTTTCAGGTCTTCTATCCGACCTTGTGCTGTCGAGGACGGCGTGTCCGACGCCGTGGGGAGACCAGCACCATCTCCTCCATACTCGTAAACGAGGTGCTTTGGAAAACGGGGGGAAAGTCGATGAGTACACTGACTACTGGGACCATTTCATTGTACTCTGGCGCACCTGAAGACCAAAAAAGGTACTGCATCTTAGCCCGGGTACCTCACCCCCTGGTACCTCGAGGAGAACTTAGAAAAATTTCGACAAATTTTTGGTGAGCTCCAGGGAGAGAGGCTGATTTTTCGCTTTTTGAGGCCGACCGCCGAACCGGCGCGGGGCGGACTCACAAGCCCCGCAGAGCCGTGGGCACTTAGTCGTTTTTTCAGAGAGGCGACACTTAGTCGTTTTTTCGGAGGCGACACTTAGTCGTTTTTTCGAAAGTTGACACTTAGCCGTTTTTTCGAAAGTCGACACTTAGCCGTTTTTTTGGAAAGTTGACACTTAGTCGTTTTTTCGAAAGTTGACACTTAGTCGTTTTTTCGCCACAATTGGCTCTGAGCTCCAGGGGGAGAGGCTGGTTTTGCCTTATTTCAGGCCGGCTGGGGAACCGGCGCGGGTCGGATGCACGAGCCCGGCAGAGCCGTGGGCACTTAGAAAATTTTCGCCGATTAAGCTGGGACCTCCAGGCGGAGACCGGCATTCCTCGTCCTCGGGGTTCGACCCAGGAACCGGCGCTGGGCAGACGCCGTAGCCACGCAGAGCCGTGGACACTTAGAAAATATTCGCCAAGTTGGCTCTGAGCTCCAGGCGGAGAGGCTGGTTTTGCCTTATTTCAGGCCGGCTGGGGAACCGGCGCGGGTCGGATGCACGAGCCCGCAGAGCCGTGGGCACTTTGCCATTTTCTCAGAGTCGACACTTAGTCGTTTTTTCAGAGAGGCGACACTCTGTCGTTTTTTCGAAAGTTGACACTTTGCCGTTTTTTCAGAGAGGCGACACTTAGCCGTTTTTTCGAAAGTTGACACTTAGCCGTTTTTTCGAAAGTCGACACTTAGCCGTTTTTTCAGAGATGTGACACTTTGCCGTTTTTTCGAAAGTCGACACTTAGCCGTTTTTTCAGAGATGTGACACTTAGAAACTTTTTGCCAAGTTGGCTGTGAGCTCCAGGAGGAGACCGTTATTTTTCGTCATTCGAGGCCGACTGCGGAACCGGCGCTGGGCGGACGCCAAAGCTCGGCAGGGCCGTGGGCACTTAGAAACTTTTTGCCAAGTTGGCTGTGAGCTCCAGGAGGAGACCGTTATTTTTCGTCATTCGAGGCCGACTGCGGAACCGGCGCTGGGCGGACGCCAAAGCTCGGCAGGGCCGTGGGCACTTAGAAACTTTTTGCCAAGTTGGCTGTGAGCTCCAGGAGGAGACCGTTATTTTTCGTCATTCGAGGCCGACTGCGGAACCGGCGCTGGGCGGACGCCAAAGCTCGGCAGGGCCGTGGGCACTTAGAAACTTTTTGCCAAGTTGGCTGTGAGCTCCAGGAGGAGACCGTTATTTTTCGTCATTCGAGGCCGACTGCGGAACCGGCGCTGGGCGGACGCCAAAGCTCGGCAGGGCCGTGGGCACTTAGAAACTTTTTGCCAAGTTGGCTGTGAGCTCCAGGAGGAGACCGTTATTTTTCGTCATTCGAGGCCGACTGCGGAACCGGCGCTGGGCGGACGCCAAAGCTCGGCAGGGCCGTGGGCACTTAGAAACTTTTTGCCAAGTTGGCTGTGAGCTCCAGGAGGAGACCGTTATTTTTCGTCATTCGAGGCCGACTGCGGAACCGGCGCTGGGCGGACGCCAAAGCTCGGCAGGGCCGTGGGCACTTAGAAACTTTTTGCCAAGTTGGCTGTGAGCTCCAGGAGGAGACCGTCATTTTTCGTCATTCGAGGCCGGCTGCAGAACCGGCGCGGGTCGGATGCACGAGCCCGCAGAGCCGTGGGCACTTTGCCACTTTTTCGCCACAATTGGCTGTGAGCTCCAGGAGGAGACCGTTATTTTTCGTCATTCTAGGCCGGTTGCAGAACCGGCGCGGCTCGGATGCACGAGCCCGCAGAGCCGTGGGCACTTAGAAAATTTTCAGAGAGGCGACACTTTGCCATTTTTTCAGAGAGGTGACACTTAGTCGTTTTTTCGAAAGTTGACACTTAGCCGTTTTTTCGAAAGTTGACACAGTCGTTTTTTCGAAAGTTGACACTTAGTCGTTTTTTTTTTATGGAGCCCTGGAGCTCTGGAGGTATGGAGCTATGGTGCTATGGAGCTCTGAAGCCATGGAGCTCTGGTGCTATGGAGCTCTGGAGGTATGGAGCTCTGGAGGTATGGAGCTCTGGAGGTATGGAGCTATGGAGCCCTGGAGCTCTGGAGGTATGGAGCTATGGTGCTATGGAGTTCTGAAGCCATGGAGCTCTGGTGCTATGGAGCTATGGAGCTCTGGTGCTATGGAGCTATGGAGGTATGGAGCCACCAGCCAGCACCCTCCGTGGCTGGATCAATGGAAGTGTTTTAGGTACCAGGCAGCCAAAGGGCCGAGGCCTCACGCTCGACCACGCCGGCGCAGAGTTCCAGCCGCTCGGATAAGCTCTGTCACTCACCCGCCGCGCAGCCACCGGTAACGGGGAAATGTCGCCGCCTGGCGGACACGCCGTTGTAAATGAATGGGCTTTCGCACTTAGTGCAATTTTCGCCAACTCTCTGACTTAGAGCTATGGAAGTATGGAGCTATGGAGCCACCAGCCACCCAGGCTGGAGCTATGGAGCTCTGGAGGTATGGAGCTCAGGTGCTATGGAAGTATGGAGCTATGGAGCTATGGAAGTATGGAGCTATGGAGCTATGGAGCTCTGGAAGTATGGAGCTATGGAGCTCTGGAGGTATGGAGCTATGGAGCCCTGGAGCCCTGGAGCTATGGAGCTCTGGTGCTATGGAGGTATGGAGCTCTGGAGGTATGGAGCTCTGGAGGTATGGAGCTATGGAGCTATGGAGCCCTGGAGCTATGGAGCTATGGAGCCCTGGAGCTATGGAGCTATGGAGCCCTGGAGCTATGGAGCTATGGAGCTCTGGTGCTATGGAGCTATGGAGCTCTGGTGCTATGGAGCTATGGAGCTCTGGTGCTATGGAGCTATGGAGCTCTGGTGCTATGGAGCTATGGAGCTCTGGAAGTATGGAGCTATGGAGCTCTGGAGGTATGGAGCTATGGAGCCCTGGAGCTATGGAGCCCTGGAGCTATGGAAGTATGGAGCTCTGGTGCTATGGAGCTATGGAGCTCTGGTGCTATGGAGCTATGGAGCTCTGGAGCTATGGAGCTCTGGAGGTATGGAGCTATGGAGCTATGGAGCTCTGGAGGTATGGAGCTATGGAGCTATGGAAGTATGGAGCTCTGGTGCTATGGAGCTATGGAGCTCTGGTGCTATGGAGCTCTGGTGCTATGGAGCTATGGAGCTATGGAGCTCTGGAAGTATGGAGCTCTGGTGCTATGGAGCTATGGAGCTCTGGTGCTATGGAGCTATGGAGCTCTGGTGCTATGGAGCTATGGAGCTCTGGTGCTATGGAGCTCTGGTGCTATGGAGCTCTGGTGCTATGGAGCTATGGAGCTCTGGTGCTATGGAGCTATGGAGCTCTGGAGGTATGGAGCTCTGGAGGTATGGAGCTCTGGAGGTATGGAGCTTTGGAGCCCTGGAGCTCTGGAGGTATGGAGCTATGGTGCTATGGAGCTCTGAAGCCATGGAGCTCTGGTGCTATGGAGCTCTGGAGCTCTGGAGGTATGGAGCTCTGGAGGTATGGAGCTATGGAGCCCTGGAGCTCTGGAGGTATGGAGCTATGGTGCTATGGAGCTCTGAAGCCATGGAGCTCTGGTGCTATGGAGCTCTGGAGGTATGGAGCTCTGGAGGTATGGAGCTCTGGAGGTATGGAGCTATGGAGCCCTGGAGCTCTGGAGGTATGGAGCTATGGTGCTATGGAGCTCTGAAGCCATGGAGCTCTGGTGCTATGGAGCTCTGGAGGTATGGAGCTCTGGAGGTATGGAGCTCTGGAGGTATGGAGCTATGGAGCCCTGGAGCTCTGGAGGTATGGAGCTATGGTGCTATGGAGCTCTGAAGCCATGGAGCTCTGGTGCTATGGAGCTATGGAGCTCTGGTGCTATGGAGCTATGGAGGTATGGAGCCACCAGCCAGCACCCTCCGTGGCTGGATCAATGGAAGTGTTTTAGGTACCAGGCAGCCAAAGGGCCGAGGCCTCACGCTCGACCACGCCGGCGCAGAGTTCCAGCCGCTCGGATAAGCTCTGTCACTCACCCGCCGCGCAGCCACCGGTAACGGGGAAATG
Organism: Syngnathus leptorhynchus; assembly: GCF_054491065.1. Lineage (NCBI taxonomy): Eukaryota > Metazoa > Chordata > Actinopteri > Syngnathiformes > Syngnathidae > Syngnathus > Syngnathus leptorhynchus. The sequence goes on along the minus strand of NW_028231991.1, from coordinate 771,086 downwards.
TCGCCGCCTTGTGGACACGCCGTTGTAAATGAATGGGCTTTCGCACTTAGTGCAATTTTCGCCAACTCTCTGACTTAGAGCTATGGAAGTATGGAGCTATGGAGCCACCAGCCACCCAGGCTGGAGCTCTGGAGCTCTGGAGGTATGGAGCTCTGGTGCTATGGAAGTATGGAGCTCTGGTGCTATGGAAGTATGGAGCTATGGAGGTATGGAAGTATGGAGCTATGGAAGTATGGAGCTATGGAGCTCTGGAAGTATGGAGCTATGGAGGTATGGAGCCCTGGAGCTATGGAGCCCTGGAGCTATGGAAGTATGGAGCTCTGGTGCTATGGAGCTATGGAGCTCTGGTGCTATGGAGCTATGGAGCTATGGAGCTCTGGAGCTATGGAGCTCTGGAGGTATGGAGCTATGGAGCTATGGAGCTCTGGAGGTATGGAGCTCTGGTGCTATGGAGCTATGGAGCTCTGGTGCTATGGAGTTCTGGTGCTATGGAGCTCTGGTGCTATGGAGCTATGGAGCTCTGGTGCTATGGAGCTCTGGAGGTATGGAGCTCTGGAGGTATGGAGCTCTGGAGGTATGGAGCTATGGAGCCCTGGAGCTCTGGAGGTATGGAGCTATGGTGCTATGGAGCTCTGAAGCCATGGAGCTCTGGTGCTATGGAGCTATGGAGCTCTGGTGCTATGGAGCTATGGAGCTATGGAGCTCTGGAAGTATGGAGCTCTGGTGCTATGGAGCTATGGAGCTCTGGTGCTATGGAGCTATGGAGCTCTGGTGCTATGGAGCTATGGAGCTCTGGTGCTATGGAGCTCTGGTGCTATGGAGCTCTGGTGCTATGGAGCTATGGAGCTCTGGTGCTATGGAGCTATGGAGCTCTGGAGGTATGGAGCTCTGGAGGTATGGAGCTCTGGAGGTATGGAGCTATGGAGCCCTGGAGCTCTGGAGGTATGGAGCTATGGTGCTATGGAGCTCTGAAGCCATGGAGCTCTGGTGCTATGGAGCTCTGGAGCTCTGGAGGTATGGAGCTCTGGAGGTATGGAGCTATGGAGCCCTGGAGCTCTGGAGGTATGGAGCTATGGAGCTCTGAAGCCATGGAGCTCTGGTGCTATGGAGCTCTGGAGCTCTGGAGGTATGGAGCTCTGGAGGTATGGAGCTCTGGAGGTATGGAGCTATGGAGCCCTGGAGCTCTGGAGGTATGGAGCTATGGTGCTATGGAGCTCTGAAGCCATGGAGCTCTGGTGCTATGGAGCTCTGGAGGTATGGAGCTCTGGAGGTATGGAGCTCTGGAGGTATGGAGCTATGGAGCCCTGGAGCTCTGGAGGTATGGAGCTATGGTGCTATGGAGCTCTGAAGCCATGGAGCTCTGGTGCTATGGAGCTCTGGAGGTATGGAGCTCTGGAGGTATGGAGCTCTGGAGGTATGGGGCTATGGAGCCCTGGAGCTCTGGAGGTATGGAGCTATGGTGCTATGGAGCTCTGAAGCCATGGAGCTCTGGTGCTATGGAGCTATGGAGCTCTGGTGCTATGGAGCTATGGAGGTATGGAGCCACCAGCCAGCACCCTCCGTGGCTGGATCAATGGAAGTGTTTTAGGTACCAGGCAGCCAAAGGGCCGAGGCCTCACGCTCGACCACGCCGGCGCAGAGTTCCAGCCGCTCGGATAAGCTCTGTCACTCACCCGCCGCGCAGCCACCGGTAACGGGGAAATGTCGCCGCCTGGCGGACACGCCGTTGTAAATGAATGGGCTTTCGCACTTAGTGCAATTTTCGCCAACTCTCTGACTTAGAGCTATGGAAGTATGGAGCTATGGAGCCACCAGCCACCCAGGCTGGAGCTATGGAGCTCTGGAGGTATGGAGCTCAGGTGCTATGGAAGTATGGAGCTATGGAGCTATGGAAGTATGGAGCTATGGAGCTATGGAGCTCTGGAAGTATGGAGCTATGGAGCTCTGGAGGTATGGAGCTATGGAGCCCTGGAGCCCTGGAGCTATGGAGCTCTGGTGCTATGGAGGTATGGAGCTCTGGAGGTATGGAGCTCTGGAGGTATGGAGCTATGGAGCTATGGAGCCCTGGAGCTATGGAGCTATGGAGCCCTGGAGCTATGGAGCTATGGAGCCCTGGAGCTATGGAGCTATGGAGCTCTGGTGCTATGGAGCTATGGAGCTCTGGTGCTATGGAGCTATGGAGCTCTGGTGCTATGGAGCTATGGAGCTCTGGTGCTATGGAGCTATGGAGCTCTGGAAGTATGGAGCTATGGAGCTCTGGAGGTATGGAGCTATGGAGCCCTGGAGCTATGGAGCCCTGGAGCTATGGAAGTATGGAGCTCTGGTGCTATGGAGCTATGGAGCTCTGGTGCTATGGAGCTATGGAGCTCTGGAGCTATGGAGCTCTGGAGGTATGGAGCTATGGAGCTATGGAGCTCTGGAGGTATGGAGCTATGGAGCTATGGAAGTATGGAGCTCTGGTGCTATGGAGCTATGGAGCTCTGGTGCTATGGAGCTATGGAGCTCTGGTGCTATGGAGGTATGGAGCTATGGAGCTCTGGAAGTATGGAGCTCTGGTGCTATGGAGCTATGGAGCTCTGGTGCTATGGAGCTATGGAGCTCTGGTGCTATGGAGCTATGGAGCTCTGGTGCTATGGAGCTCTGGTGCTATGGAGCTCTGGTGCTATGGAGCTATGGAGCTCTGGTGCTATGGAGCTATGGAGCTCTGGAGGTATGGAGCTCTGGAGGTATGGAGCTCTGGAGGTATGGAGCTTTGGAGCCCTGGAGCTCTGGAGGTATGGAGCTATGGTGCTATGGAGCTCTGAAGCCATGGAGCTCTGGTGCTATGGAGCTCTGGAGCTCTGGAGGTATGGAGCTCTGGAGGTATGGAGCTATGGAGCCCTGGAGCTCTGGAGGTATGGAGCTATGGTGCTATGGAGCTCTGAAGCCATGGAGCTCTGGTGCTATGGAGCTCTGGAGCTCTGGAGGTATGGAGCTCTGGAGGTATGGAGCTATGGAGCCCTGGAGCTCTGGAGGTATGGAGCTATGGTGCTATGGAGCTCTGAAGCCATGGAGCTCTGGTGCTATGGAGCTCTGGAGCTCTGGAGGTATGGAGCTCTGGAGGTATGGAGCTCTGGAGGTATGGAGCTATGGAGCCCTGGAGCTCTGGAGGTATGGAGCTATGGTGCTATGGAGCTCTGAAGCCATGGAGCTCTGGTGCTATGGAGCTCTGGAGGTATGGAGCTCTGGAGGTATGGAGCTCTGGAGGTATGGAGCTATGGAGCCCTGGAGCTCTGGAGGTATGGAGCTATGGTGCTATGGAGCTCTGAAGCCATGGAGCTCTGGTGCTATGGAGCTATGGAGCTCTGGTGCTATGGAGCTATGGAGGTATGGAGCCACCAGCCAGCACCCTCCGTGGCTGGATCAATGGAAGTGTTTTAGGTACCAGGCAGCCAAAGGGCCGAGGCCTCACGCTCGACCACGCCGGCGCAGAGTTCCAGCCGCTCGGATAAGCTCTGTCACTCACCCGCCGCGCAGCCACCGGTAACGGGGAAATGTCGCCGCCTTGTGGACACGCCGTTGTAAATGAATGGGCTTTCGCACTTAGTGCAATTTTCGCCAACTCTCTGACTTAGAGCTATGGAAGTATGGAGCTATGGAGCCACCAGCCACCCAGGCTGGAGCTCTGGAGCTCTGGAGGTATGGAGCTCTGGTGCTATGGAAGTATGGAGCTCTGGTGCTATGGAGGTATGGAGCTATGGAGGTATGGAAGTATGGAGCTATGGAAGTATGGAGCTATGGAGCTCTGGAAGTATGGAGCTATGGAGCTCTGGAGGTATGGAGCCCTGGAGCTATGGAGCCCTGGAGCTATGGAAGTATGGAGCTCTGGTGCTATGGAGCTATGGAGCTCTGGTGCTATGGAGCTATGGAGCTATGGAGCTCTGGAGCTATGGAGCTCTGGAGGTATGGAGCTATGGAGCTATGGAGCTCTGGAGGTATGGAGCTATGGAGCTATGGAAGTATGGAGCTCTGGTGCTATGGAGCTATGGAGCTCTGGTGCTATGGAGCTATGGAGCTCTGGTGCTATGGAGCTATGGAGCTATGGAGCTCTGGAAGTATGGAGCTCTGGTGCTATGGAGCTATGGAGCTCTGGTGCTATGGAGCTATGGAGCTCTGGTGCTATGGAGCTCTGGTGCTATGGAGCTCTGGTGCTATGGAGCTATGGAGCTCTGGTGCTATGGAGCTCTGGAGGTATGGAGCTCTGGAGGTATGGAGCTCTGGAGGTATGGAGCTATGGAGCCCTGGAGCTCTGGAGGTATGGAGCTATGGTGCTATGGAGCTCTGAAGCCATGGAGCTCTGGTGCTATGGAGCTATGGAGCTCTGGTGCTATGGAGCTATGGAGCTATGGAGCTCTGGAAGTATGGAGCTCTGGTGCTATGGAGCTATGGAGCTCTGGTGCTATGGAGCTATGGAGCTATGGAGCTCTGGAAGTATGGAGCTCTGGTGCTATGGAGCTATGGAGCTCTGGTGCTATGGAGCTATGGAGCTTTGGTGCTATGGAGCTATGGAGCTCTGGTGCTATGGAGCTCTGGTGCTATGGAGCTCTGGTGCTATGGAGCTATGGAGCTCTGGTGCTATGGAGCTATGGAGCTCTGGAGGTATGGAGCTCTGGAGGTATGGAGCTCTGGAGGTATGGAGCTATGGAGCCCTGGAGCTCTGGAGGTATGGAGCTATGGTGCTATGGAGCTCTGAAGCCATGGAGCTCTGGTGCTATGGAGCTCTGGAGCTCTGGAGGTATGGAGCTCTGGAGGTATGGAGCTATGGAGCCCTGGAGCTCTGGAGGTATGGAGCTATGGTGCTATGGAGCTCTGAAGCCATGGAGCTCTGGTGCTATGGAGCTCTGGAGCTCTGGAGGTATGGAGCTCTGGAGGTATGGAGGTATGGAGCTCTGGAGGTATGGAGCTATGGAGCCCTGGAGCTCTGGAGGTATGGAGCTATGGTGCTATGGAGCTCTGAAGCCATGGAGCTCTGGTGCTATGGAGCTCTGGAGGTATGGAGCTCTGGAGGTATGGAGCTCTGGAGGTATGGAGCTATGGAGCCCTGGAGCTCTGGAGGTATGGAGCTATGGTGCTATGGAGCTCTGAAGCCATGGAGCTCTGGTGCTATGGAGCTCTGGAGGTATGGAGCTCTGGAGGTATGGAGCTCTGGAGGTATGGAGCTATGGAGCCCTGGAGCTCTGGAGGTATGGAGCTATGGTGCTATGGAGCTCTGAAGCCATGGAGCTCTGGTGCTATGGAGCTATGGAGCTCTGGTGCTATGGAGCTATGGAGGTATGGAGCCACCAGCCAGCACCCTCCGTGGCTGGATCAATGGAAGTGTTTTAGGTACCAGGCAGCCAAAGGGCCGAGGCCTCACGCTCGACCACGCCGGCGCAGAGTTCCAGCCGCTCGGATAAGCTCTGTCACTCACCCGCCGCGCAGCCACCGGTAACGGGGAAATGTCGCCGCCTGGCGGACACGCCGTTGTAAATGAATGGGCTTTCGCACTTAGTGCAATTTTCGCCAACTCTCTGACTTAGAGCTATGGAAGTATGGAGCTATGGAGCCACCAGCCACCCAGGCTGGAGCTATGGAGCTCTGGAGGTATGGAGCTCAGGTGCTATGGAAGTATGGAGCTATGGAGCTATGGAAGTATGGAGCTATGGAGCTATGGAGCTCTGGAAGTATGGAGCTATGGAGCTCTGGAGGTATGGAGCTATGGAGCCCTGGAGCCCTGGAGCTATGGAGCTCTGGTGCTATGGAGGTATGGAGCTCTGGAGGTATGGAGCTCTGGAGGTATGGAGCTATGGAGCTATGGAGCCCTGGAGCTATGGAGCTATGGAGCCCTGGAGCTATGGAGCTATGGAGCCCTGGAGCTATGGAGCTATGGAGCTCTGGTGCTATGGAGCTATGGAGCTCTGGTGCTATGGAGCTATGGAGCTCTGGTGCTATGGAGCTATGGAGCTCTGGTGCTATGGAGCTATGGAGCTCTGGAAGTATGGAGCTATGGAGCTCTGGAGGTATGGAGCTATGGAGCCCTGGAGCTATGGAGCCCTGGAGCTATGGAAGTATGGAGCTCTGGTGCTATGGAGCTATGGAGCTCTGGTGCTATGGAGCTATGGAGCTCTGGAGCTATGGAGCTCTGGAGGTATGGAGCTATGGAGCTATGGAGCTCTGGAGGTATGGAGCTATGGAGCTATGGAAGTATGGAGCTCTGGTGCTATGGAGCTATGGAGCTCTGGTGCTATGGAGCTATGGAGCTCTGGTGCTATGGAGCTATGGAGCTATGGAGCTCTGGAAGTATGGAGCTCTGGTGCTATGGAGCTATGGAGCTCTGGTGCTATGGAGCTATGGAGCTCTGGTGCTATGGAGCTATGGAGCTCTGGTGCTATGGAGCTCTGGTGCTATGGAGCTCTGGTGCTATGGAGCTATGGAGCTCTGGTGCTATGGAGCTATGGAGCTCTGGAGGTATGGAGCTCTGGAGGTATGGAGCTCTGGAGGTATGGAGCTTTGGAGCCCTGGAGCTCTGGAGGTATGGAGCTATGGTGCTATGGAGCTCTGAAGCCATGGAGCTCTGGTGCTATGGAGCTCTGGAGCTCTGGAGGTATGGAGCTCTGGAGGTATGGAGCTATGGAGCCCTGGAGCTCTGGAGGTATGGAGCTATGGTGCTATGGAGCTCTGAAGCCATGGAGCTCTGGTGCTATGGAGCTCTGGAGCTCTGGAGGTATGGAGCTCTGGAGGTATGGAGCTATGGAGCCCTGGAGCTCTGGAGGTATGGAGCTATGGTGCTATGGAGCTCTGAAGCCATGGAGCTCTGGTGCTATGGAGCTCTGGAGCTCTGGAGGTATGGAGCTCTGGAGGTATGGAGCTCTGGAGGTATGGAGCTATGGAGCCCTGGAGCTCTGGAGGTATGGAGCTATGGTGCTATGGAGCTCTGAAGCCATGGAGCTCTGGTGCTATGGAGCTCTGGAGGTATGGAGCTCTGGAGGTATGGAGCTCTGGAGGTATGGAGCTATGGAGCCCTGGAGCTCTGGAGGTATGGAGCTATGGTGCTATGGAGCTCTGAAGCCATGGAGCTCTGGTGCTATGGAGCTCTGGAGGTATGGAGCTCTGGAGGTATGGAGCTCTGGAGGTATGGAGCTATGGAGCCCTGGAGCTCTGGAGGTATGGAGCTATGGTGCTATGGAGCTCTGAAGCCATGGAGCTCTGGTGCTATGGAGCTATGGAGCTCTGGTGCTATGGAGCTATGGAGGTATGGAGCCACCAGCCAGCACCCTCCGTGGCTGGATCAATGGAAGTGTTTTAGGTACCAGGCAGCCAAAGGGCCGAGGCCTCACGCTCGACCACGCCGGCGCAGAGTTCCAGCCGCTCGGATAAGCTCTGTCACTCACCCGCCGCGCAGCCACCGGTAACGGGGAAATGTCGCCGCCTTGTGGACACGCCGTTGTAAATGAATGGGCTTTCGCACTTAGTGCAATTTTCGCCAACTCTCTGACTTAGAGCTATGGAAGTATGGAGCTATGGAGCCACCAGCCACCCAGGCTGGAGCTCTGGAGCTCTGGAGCTCTGGTGCTATGGAAGTATGGAGCTCTGGTGCTATGGAAGTATGGAGCTATGGAGCTATGGAAGTATGGAGCTATGGAGCTCTGGAAGTATGGAGCTATGGAGCTATGGAGGTATGGAGCTATGGAGCCCTGGAGCTATGGAGCCCTGGAGCTATGGAAGTATGGAGCTCTGGTGCTATGGAGCTATGGAGCTCTGGTGCTATGGAGCTATTGAGCTCTGGTGCTATGGAGCTATGGAGCTATGGAGCTCTGGTGCTATGGAGCTATGGAGCTCTGGTGCTATGGAGCTATGGAGCTCTGGTGCTATGGAGCTCTGGAGCTCTGGAGGTATGGAGCTCTGGTGCTATGGAGCTATGGAGCTCTGGTGCTATGGAGCTATGGAGCTCTGGTGCTATGGAGCTCTGGAGGTATGGAGCTCTGGTGCTATGGAGCTATGGAAGTATAGAGCTATGGAAGTATGGAGCTCTGGAGGTATGGAGGTATGGAGCTATGGAGCTCTGCAGCTATGGAAGTATGGAGCTCTGGAGGTATGGAGCCACCAGCCAGCACCCTCCGTGGCTGGATCAATGGAAGTGTTTAGGTACCAGGCAGCCAAAGGGCCGAGGCCTCACGCTCGACCACGCCGGCGCAGAGTTCCAGCCGCTCGGATAAGCTCTGTCACTCACCCGCCGCGCAGCCACCGGTAACGGGGAAATGTCGCCGCCTGGCGGACACGCCGTTGTAAATGAATGGGCTATCCCCGGGCGCGCCCTTTACGCACGCCCGCCGTCATTCTACGGAGACTAAGTTCCGCCCCGGGGAGGCTGCCTCCTCCCCTCCGCGGCCCGGGGATGCTGCCTCATCCCCGGACGCGCCCTTTACGCACGCCCGCCGTCATTCTACGGAGACTAAGTTCCGCCCCGGGGAGGCTGCCTCCTCCCCTCCGCGGCCCAGGGATGCTGCCTCATCCCCGGGCGCGCCCGCTGTCTTCCGCCGCGGCGTAATTTCTTCAAAGTCCGATGACGCCCCTGGTAGCGGCCCACCCCGGAGGGGGGATGCCGACCGGCCCCCGGAGGTGACACCGGCCGACAAAAGGTTGGATCGAGGGCTGACTCTCAATAGATCGCAGCGATGTAGCTGCTCTGCTACTTACGAGACCCTGACCCAGAATCAGGTCGTATGCAAGTCATTTAGACCTGATAGGCTGCCTCCCTGTCGGAGGTGATAGGGCAGACATTCGAATGAGACGTCGCCGCCGCGGAGGGCCGGCGATCGGCTGGAAGTTATCGAGGATCACCAAGGGAGGCCGGGCCGGACGCGCGGAGGGCCGCGGCGCGGCGCGTGAACGCCGGCGCGACCCCTGGGCCCGCGCGCCCGGGCACCGCGTGGGTTTTGGGTCTGATAAATGCGCGCGTCCCCGGAGGTCGGCGCCCGTTTGCATGTATTAGCTCTAGAATTGCCACAGTTATCCAAGTAACTGAGGAGCGATCAAAGGAACCATAACTGATTTAATGAGCCATTCGCAGTTTCGCTGTACGGGCCGTGTGCACTTAGACTTGCATGGCTTAATCTTTGAGACAAGCATATGCTACTGGCAGGATCAACCAGGTAGGAGAGAGGGTGGCTGGGTAGCGCCTCTCGCTCGCCGGCCCGCCGGAGCGGGGGCTCGCGCGACTGTTTTCCGGACGCCGGCCGCGGTTCGCGGGGGCTCTAGGTGGTCTGAGGCTGCCGCGGGGTGAGATGGATCGGGCTGGACCCGGCGCAGCCGAAGCCGAGGACGCGGAACCTCGAACGCGACCCTCGCGGACCCCTAAACGAGAGGAGCTGCGCCCGGCCTCGTAAGACACCCCCTGTCCGGTGCTGAGTTTGACCCCGACGCCGCTGACCGCCGCCGCCGCCTTGCCGCTAGCCCTCCGCACGTGTGGGGCCGGTGCGCGACCCGTAGGACGGCCGGCAACTCGCTCGTTTGGCGGGGCGATGCAAGGTTAGGCGAACCGGGCGGTAACTCGTGCAGTCGGTTGGACGACTTTGCGGTGGACAGGGTGGTGCGAATCCGGCGGGACGGCCCTTCGATGGAGCCCGCTGCAGGGGGACGTTCGGTGGGTTGAGCCGCGCTCGCCGCGGAACCTTCGAGCGCCGCTACTCAGCAAGTAAACGAGAGGGAGCTGCGCCCGGCCTCGTAAGACGCCTCTTCTCCGGTGCGAGCGCCCCGACGCCGCTGGCCGCCGCCGCCGCCTTGCCGCTATCCCGCCGCGCGTTTGGGGCCGGAGGGCGACCCGTAGGACGGCCCGCCGACTACACGACCGTTTGGCAGAGCGAGTGCAAGGTTAGGCGAGCTGGGCGGTAACTCGGGTTAGTCTGGGGAGACTGGCGGTGGACAGGGGGGCGCGAATCCGGCCGGGCGGCCCCATCGATTAAGCATTGGTAGGGGGCCGAGGATGAGCCGTGCGAAGTGGCCTCGGAGGCGGTCCGTGGGGGACGACGGGGGGGGACGGGCGTCGGCCCTCCGGCCCGAGCAGAGAACGTTCGGTCACCCAGGCGGGAATCTGCGCCCCGGCCCGAGTCGGACTCGGTCGGTGCGGCCCGCTGAGGCCCTCAACTATTCCCGTACGCGGGGGTCGGGAGCTGCGGCGCTGCGCCGGCGACTTACCCGCGCGAGGCACGCACTGCGTGCGGCCAGGATGCGGAGTTGGATCGGCGCTGGTTGGGAACCCTCGGGGAACGAAGGCGGACGGTGGCCAGCCGGCGCCGACGAACCCGTCGGGGAGGGGGCTGGTGGCAGGCGCGATCGGCACTATTGCTGACTGCCGGGAGGGAAGCTGCGCCCCGGCCGAGTCAGACTCAGCCGTTGCGGCCCCCCCGAGCCCGCAGCGCGTAGCGCGGAAGCCATACGCCCCCCCGATGCGGAGCGACAGACGCCCCCGCGACCGCGGTTGGTCGGGAAGGCTTTTCGGATAGAGGTCGGACGGTGTGTGTGGACGGCTTCCCGTGGTGCCGCCGCTATCAAGCCGGAGGGTTTGAGAAACGTCATTCGCAGAAGGACCGGCGCGGCCGGCGGACGCTCGCACGCGCGGCGCCCGACACTCAGCCGCTCGCTCGGCCTCCGTGGATCGTGGCTAGGTGGGATGGATGCTTTTTCCGGGTCGTCTCGGTCTCGCCGCAGTACGGTCGCGCCGGGGCCTGCGGGGCGGCGCGGGGAGCGCCAACATTCGTAGTTGACACTTTGTTTCATTTTATCCGAGCGGGCGGGCGCCTCGAGAGGCGGACCGTCCGGGGCGACTCTCGGCCTTTGTTTAAGGAGCCGGCCGGGCATCACGCTCCTTCCTTGGATGGACAACATTCGTAGTTGACACTTTGTGTCATTTTATCCGAGCGGGCGGGCGCCGCGAGGCGGACCGTCCGGGGCGACTCTCGGCCTGTGTTTAAGGAGCCGGCCGGGCATCACGCTCCTTCCTTGGATGGACAACATTCGCAGTTGACACTTTGTGTCATTTTATCCGAGCAGACGGGCGCCGCGAGGCGGACCGTCCGGGGCGACTCTCGGCCTGTGTTTTCGGAGCCGGCCGGGCCTCACGCTCCCTCCTTGGATGGACAACATTCGTAGTTGACACTTTGTGTCATTTTATCCGAGCGGGCGGGCGCCGCGAGGCGGACCGTCCGGGGCGACTCTCGGCCTGTGTTTAAGGAGCCGGCCGGGCATCACGCTCCTTCCTTGGATGGACAACATTCGCAGTTGACACTTTGTGTCATTTTATCCGAGCAGACGGGCGCCGCGAGGCGGACCGTCCGGGGCGACTCTCGGCCTGTGTTTAAGGAGCCGGCCGGGCATCACGCTCCTTCCTTGGATGGACAACATTCGTAGTTGACACTTTGTGTCATTTTATCCGAGCGGGCGGGCGCCGCGAGGCGGACCGTCCGGGGCGACTCTCGGCCTGTGTTTAAGGAGCCGGCCGGGCATCACGCTCCTTCCTTGGATGGACAACATTCGCAGTTGACACTTTGTGTCATTTTATCCGAGCAGACGGGCGCCGCGAGGCGGACCGTCCGGGGCGACTCTCGGCCTGTGTTTAAGGAGCCGGCCGGGCATCACGCTCCTTCCTTGGATGGACAACATTCGTAGTTGACACTTTGTGTCATTTTATCCGAGCGGGCGGGCGCCGCGAGGCGGACCGTCCGGGGCGACTCTCGGCCTTTGTTTAAGGAGCCGGCCGGGCATCACGCTCCTTCCTTGGATGGACAACATTCGCAGTTGACACTTTGTGTCATTTTATCCGAGCGGGCGGGCGCCGCGAGGCGGACCGTCCGGGGCGACTCTCGGCCTGTGTTTAAGGAGCCGGCCGGGCATCACGCTCCTTCCTTGGATGGACAACATTCGCAGTTGACACTTTGTGTCATTTTATCCGAGCAGACGGGCGCCGCGAGGCGGACCGTCCGGGGCGACTCTCGGCCTGTGTTTAAGGAGCCGGCCGGGCATCACGCTCCTTCCTTGGATGGACAACATTCGTAGTTGACACTTTGTGTCATTTTATCCGAGCGGGCGGGCGCCGCGAGGCGGACCGTCCGGGGCGACTCTCGGCCTGTGTTTAAGGAGCCGGCCGGGCATCACGCTCCTTCCTTGGATGGACAACATTCGCAGTTGACACTTTGTGTCATTTTATCCGAGCAGACGGGCGCCGCGAGGCGGACCGTCCGGGGCGACTCTCGGCCTGTGTTTAAGGAGCCGGCCGGGCATCACGCTCCTTCCTTGGATGGACAACATTCGCAGTTGACACTTTGTGTCATTTTGTTCGGCCTGTGTTTAAGGAGGCGGCCGTCCTCCACTCGGTCCGTGTTTAAGGAGCAACACTCGCGCTCCGGTTCGGCCTGTGTTTAAGGAGGCGGCCGTCCTCCCCTTGGTCTGTGTTAAGGGCGACACTCGGTCCGTGTTTAAGGAGCCTGGCCCTCGCGCTCCGGTTCGGCCTGTATTTAGGGAGGCGGCCGTCCTCCGCTTGGTCTGTGTTAAGGGCGACACTCGGTCCGTGTTTAAGGAGCCTGGCCCTGACGCTCCTCTCCGGCCTGTGTTTAAGGAGGCGGCCGTCCTCCCCTTGGTCTGTGTTAAGGGCGACACTCGGTCCGTGTTTAAGGAGCCTGGCCCTCGCGCTCCGGTTCGGCCTGTATTTAGGGAGGCGGCCGTCCTCCGCTTGGTCTGTGTTAAGGGCGACACTCGGTCCGTGTTTAAGGAGCCTGGCCCTGACGCTCCTCTCCGGCCTGTGTTTAAGGAGGCGGCCGTCCTCCCCTTGGTCTGTGTTAAGGGCGACACTCGGTCCGTGTTTAAGGAGCGGCCCTCGCGCTCCGGTTCGGCCTGTATTTAGGGAGGCGGCCGTCCTCCGCTTGGTCTGTGTTAAGGGCGACACTCGGTCCGTGTTTAAGGAGCGGCCCTCGCGCTCCGGTTCGGCCTGTATTTAGGGAGGCGGCCGTCCTCCGCTTGGTCTGTGTTAAGGGCGACACTCGGTCCGTGTTTAAGGAGCCGGCCCTGACGCTCCTCTTCGGCCTGTGTTTAAGGAGGCGGCCGTCCTCCACTTCCTTCCATGCACCACCACATTCGCAGTTGACACTTTGCCATTTTTTCAGAGAGGTGACACTTAGTCGTTTTTTCGAAAGTTGACACTTAGTCGTTTTTTTCAAAAGTTGACACTTTGCCGTTTTTTCAGAGAGGTGACACTTTGTCGTTTTTTCGAAAGTTGACACTTAGCCGTTTTTTCGAAAGTTGACACTTAGCCGTTTTTTCGAAAGTTGACAGTCACTTTTTCGCCACAATGACACCTCCAGCGCGTGCCACGGCGCTTTTCAGGTCTTCTATCCGACCTTGTGCTGTCGAGGACGGCGTGTCCGACGCCGTGGGGAGACCAGCACCATCTCCTCCATACTCGTAAACGAGGTGCTTTGGAAAACGGGGGGAAAGTCGATGAGTACACTGACTACTGGGACCATTTCATTGTACTCTGGCGCACCTGAAGACCAAAAAAGGTACTGCATCTTAGCCCGGGTACCTCACCCCCTGGTACCTCGAGGAGAACTTAGAAAAATTTCGACAAATTTTTGGTGAGCTCCAGGGAGAGAGGCTGATTTTTCGCTTTTTGAGGCCGACCGCCGAACCGGCGCGGGGCGGACTCACAAGCCCCGCAGAGCCGTGGGCACTTAGTCGTTTTTTCAGAGAGGCGACACTTAGTCGTTTTTTCGGAGGCGACACTTAGTCGTTTTTTCGAAAGTTGACACTTAGCCGTTTTTTCGAAAGTCGACACTTAGCCGTTTTTTTGGAAAGTTGACACTTAGTCGTTTTTTCGAAAGTTGACACTTAGTCGTTTTTTCGCCACAATTGGCTCTGAGCTCCAGGGGGAGAGGCTGGTTTTGCCTTATTTCAGGCCGGCTGGGGAACCGGCGCGGGTCGGATGCACGAGCCCGGCAGAGCCGTGGGCACTTAGAAAATTTTCGCCGATTAAGCTGGGACCTCCAGGCGGAGACCGGCATTCCTCGTCCTCGGGGTTCGACCCAGGAACCGGCGCTGGGCAGACGCCGTAGCCACGCAGAGCCGTGGACACTTAGAAAATATTCGCCAAGTTGGCTCTGAGCTCCAGGCGGAGAGGCTGGTTTTGCCTTATTTCAGGCCGGCTGGGGAACCGGCGCGGGTCGGATGCACGAGCCCGCAGAGCCGTGGGCACTTTGCCATTTTCTCAGAGTCGACACTTAGTCGTTTTTTCAGAGAGGCGACACTCTGTCGTTTTTTCGAAAGTTGACACTTTGCCGTTTTTTCAGAGAGGCGACACTTAGCCGTTTTTTCGAAAGTTGACACTTAGCCGTTTTTTCGAAAGTCGACACTTAGCCGTTTTTTCAGAGATGTGACACTTTGCCGTTTTTTCGAAAGTCGACACTTAGCCGTTTTTTCAGAGATGTGACACTTAGAAACTTTTTGCCAAGTTGGCTGTGAGCTCCAGGAGGAGACCGTTATTTTTCGTCATTCGAGGCCGACTGCGGAACCGGCGCTGGGCGGACGCCAAAGCTCGGCAGGGCCGTGGGCACTTAGAAACTTTTTGCCAAGTTGGCTGTGAGCTCCAGGAGGAGACCGTTATTTTTCGTCATTCGAGGCCGACTGCGGAACCGGCGCTGGGCGGACGCCAAAGCTCGGCAGGGCCGTGGGCACTTAGAAACTTTTTGCCAAGTTGGCTGTGAGCTCCAGGAGGAGACCGTTATTTTTCGTCATTCGAGGCCGACTGCGGAACCGGCGCTGGGCGGACGCCAAAGCTCGGCAGGGCCGTGGGCACTTAGAAACTTTTTGCCAAGTTGGCTGTGAGCTCCAGGAGGAGACCGTTATTTTTCGTCATTCGAGGCCGACTGCGGAACCGGCGCTGGGCGGACGCCAAAGCTCGGCAGGGCCGTGGGCACTTAGAAACTTTTTGCCAAGTTGGCTGTGAGCTCCAGGAGGAGACCGTTATTTTTCGTCATTCGAGGCCGACTGCGGAACCGGCGCTGGGCGGACGCCAAAGCTCGGCAGGGCCGTGGGCACTTAGAAACTTTTTGCCAAGTTGGCTGTGAGCTCCAGGAGGAGACCGTTATTTTTCGTCATTCGAGGCCGACTGCGGAACCGGCGCTGGGCGGACGCCAAAGCTCGGCAGGGCCGTGGGCACTTAGAAACTTTTTGCCAAGTTGGCTGTGAGCTCCAGGAGGAGACCGTCATTTTTCGTCATTCGAGGCCGGCTGCAGAACCGGCGCGGGTCGGATGCACGAGCCCGCAGAGCCGTGGGCACTTTGCCACTTTTTCGCCACAATTGGCTGTGAGCTCCAGGAGGAGACCGTTATTTTTCGTCATTCTAGGCCGGTTGCAGAACCGGCGCGGCTCGGATGCACGAGCCCGCAGAGCCGTGGGCACTTAGAAAATTTTCAGAGAGGCGACACTTTGCCATTTTTTCAGAGAGGTGACACTTAGTCGTTTTTTCGAAAGTTGACACTTAGCCGTTTTTTCGAAAGTTGACACAGTCGTTTTTTCGAAAGTTGACACTTAGTCGTTTTTTTTTTATGGAGCCCTGGAGCTCTGGAGGTATGGAGCTATGGTGCTATGGAGCTCTGAAGCCATGGAGCTCTGGTGCTATGGAGCTCTGGAGGTATGGAGCTCTGGAGGTATGGAGCTCTGGAGGTATGGAGCTATGGAGCCCTGGAGCTCTGGAGGTATGGAGCTATGGTGCTATGGAGTTCTGAAGCCATGGAGCTCTGGTGCTATGGAGCTATGGAGCTCTGGTGCTATGGAGCTATGGAGGTATGGAGCCACCAGCCAGCACCCTCCGTGGCTGGATCAATGGAAGTGTTTTAGGTACCAGGCAGCCAAAGGGCCGAGGCCTCACGCTCGACCACGCCGGCGCAGAGTTCCAGCCGCTCGGATAAGCTCTGTCACTCACCCGCCGCGCAGCCACCGGTAACGGGGAAATGTCGCCGCCTGGCGGACACGCCGTTGTAAATGAATGGGCTTTCGCACTTAGTGCAATTTTCGCCAACTCTCTGACTTAGAGCTATGGAAGTATGGAGCTATGGAGCCACCAGCCACCCAGGCTGGAGCTATGGAGCTCTGGAGGTATGGAGCTCAGGTGCTATGGAAGTATGGAGCTATGGAGCTATGGAAGTATGGAGCTATGGAGCTATGGAGCTCTGGAAGTATGGAGCTATGGAGCTCTGGAGGTATGGAGCTATGGAGCCCTGGAGCCCTGGAGCTATGGAGCTCTGGTGCTATGGAGGTATGGAGCTCTGGAGGTATGGAGCTCTGGAGGTATGGAGCTATGGAGCTATGGAGCCCTGGAGCTATGGAGCTATGGAGCCCTGGAGCTATGGAGCTATGGAGCCCTGGAGCTATGGAGCTATGGAGCTCTGGTGCTATGGAGCTATGGAGCTCTGGTGCTATGGAGCTATGGAGCTCTGGTGCTATGG
This sequence comes from Syngnathus leptorhynchus, assembly GCF_054491065.1. NCBI lineage: Eukaryota > Metazoa > Chordata > Actinopteri > Syngnathiformes > Syngnathidae > Syngnathus > Syngnathus leptorhynchus. The sequence goes on along the minus strand of NW_028231991.1, from coordinate 754,575 downwards.
AGCTATGGAGCTCTGGTGCTATGGAGCTATGGAGCTCTGGAAGTATGGAGCTATGGAGCTCTGGAGGTATGGAGCTATGGAGCCCTGGAGCTATGGAGCCCTGGAGCTATGGAAGTATGGAGCTCTGGTGCTATGGAGCTATGGAGCTCTGGTGCTATGGAGCTATGGAGCTCTGGAGCTATGGAGCTCTGGAGGTATGGAGCTATGGAGCTATGGAGCTCTGGAGGTATGGAGCTATGGAGCTATGGAAGTATGGAGCTCTGGTGCTATGGAGCTATGGAGCTCTGGTGCTATGGAGCTCTGGTGCTATGGAGCTATGGAGCTATGGAGCTCTGGAAGTATGGAGCTCTGGTGCTATGGAGCTATGGAGCTCTGGTGCTATGGAGCTATGGAGCTCTGGTGCTATGGAGCTATGGAGCTCTGGTGCTATGGAGCTCTGGTGCTATGGAGCTCTGGTGCTATGGAGCTATGGAGCTCTGGTGCTATGGAGCTATGGAGCTCTGGAGGTATGGAGCTCTGGAGGTATGGAGCTCTGGAGGTATGGAGCTTTGGAGCCCTGGAGCTCTGGAGGTATGGAGCTATGGTGCTATGGAGCTCTGAAGCCATGGAGCTCTGGTGCTATGGAGCTCTGGAGCTCTGGAGGTATGGAGCTCTGGAGGTATGGAGCTATGGAGCCCTGGAGCTCTGGAGGTATGGAGCTATGGTGCTATGGAGCTCTGAAGCCATGGAGCTCTGGTGCTATGGAGCTCTGGAGCTCTGGAGGTATGGAGCTCTGGAGGTATGGAGCTATGGAGCCCTGGAGCTCTGGAGGTATGGAGCTATGGTGCTATGGAGCTCTGAAGCCATGGAGCTCTGGTGCTATGGAGCTCTGGAGCTCTGGAGGTATGGAGCTCTGGAGGTATGGAGCTCTGGAGGTATGGAGCTATGGAGCCCTGGAGCTCTGGAGGTATGGAGCTATGGTGCTATGGAGCTCTGAAGCCATGGAGCTCTGGTGCTATGGAGCTCTGGAGGTATGGAGCTCTGGAGGTATGGAGCTCTGGAGGTATGGAGCTATGGAGCCCTGGAGCTCTGGAGGTATGGAGCTATGGTGCTATGGAGCTCTGAAGCCATGGAGCTCTGGTGCTATGGAGCTCTGGAGGTATGGAGCTCTGGAGGTATGGAGCTCTGGAGGTATGGAGCTATGGAGCCCTGGAGCTCTGGAGGTATGGAGCTATGGTGCTATGGAGCTCTGAAGCCATGGAGCTCTGGTGCTATGGAGCTATGGAGCTCTGGTGCTATGGAGCTATGGAGGTATGGAGCCACCAGCCAGCACCCTCCGTGGCTGGATCAATGGAAGTGTTTTAGGTACCAGGCAGCCAAAGGGCCGAGGCCTCACGCTCGACCACGCCGGCGCAGAGTTCCAGCCGCTCGGATAAGCTCTGTCACTCACCCGCCGCGCAGCCACCGGTAACGGGGAAATGTCGCCGCCTTGTGGACACGCCGTTGTAAATGAATGGGCTTTCGCACTTAGTGCAATTTTCGCCAACTCTCTGACTTAGAGCTATGGAAGTATGGAGCTATGGAGCCACCAGCCACCCAGGCTGGAGCTCTGGAGCTCTGGAGGTATGGAGCTCTGGTGCTATGGAAGTATGGAGCTCTGGTGCTATGGAAGTATGGAGCTATGGAGGTATGGAAGTATGGAGCTATGGAAGTATGGAGCTATGGAGCTCTGGAAGTATGGAGCTATGGAGGTATGGAGCCCTGGAGCTATGGAGCCCTGGAGCTATGGAAGTATGGAGCTCTGGTGCTATGGAGCTATGGAGCTCTGGTGCTATGGAGCTATGGAGCTATGGAGCTCTGGAGCTATGGAGCTCTGGAGGTATGGAGCTATGGAGCTATGGAGCTCTGGAGGTATGGAGCTCTGGTGCTATGGAGCTATGGAGCTCTGGTGCTATGGAGTTCTGGTGCTATGGAGCTCTGGTGCTATGGAGCTATGGAGCTCTGGTGCTATGGAGCTCTGGAGGTATGGAGCTCTGGAGGTATGGAGCTCTGGAGGTATGGAGCTATGGAGCCCTGGAGCTCTGGAGGTATGGAGCTATGGTGCTATGGAGCTCTGAAGCCATGGAGCTCTGGTGCTATGGAGCTATGGAGCTCTGGTGCTATGGAGCTATGGAGCTATGGAGCTCTGGAAGTATGGAGCTCTGGTGCTATGGAGCTATGGAGCTCTGGTGCTATGGAGCTATGGAGCTCTGGTGCTATGGAGCTATGGAGCTCTGGTGCTATGGAGCTCTGGTGCTATGGAGCTCTGGTGCTATGGAGCTATGGAGCTCTGGTGCTATGGAGCTATGGAGCTCTGGAGGTATGGAGCTCTGGAGGTATGGAGCTCTGGAGGTATGGAGCTATGGAGCCCTGGAGCTCTGGAGGTATGGAGCTATGGTGCTATGGAGCTCTGAAGCCATGGAGCTCTGGTGCTATGGAGCTCTGGAGCTCTGGAGGTATGGAGCTCTGGAGGTATGGAGCTATGGAGCCCTGGAGCTCTGGAGGTATGGAGCTATGGAGCTCTGAAGCCATGGAGCTCTGGTGCTATGGAGCTCTGGAGCTCTGGAGGTATGGAGCTCTGGAGGTATGGAGCTCTGGAGGTATGGAGCTATGGAGCCCTGGAGCTCTGGAGGTATGGAGCTATGGTGCTATGGAGCTCTGAAGCCATGGAGCTCTGGTGCTATGGAGCTCTGGAGGTATGGAGCTCTGGAGGTATGGAGCTCTGGAGGTATGGAGCTATGGAGCCCTGGAGCTCTGGAGGTATGGAGCTATGGTGCTATGGAGCTCTGAAGCCATGGAGCTCTGGTGCTATGGAGCTCTGGAGGTATGGAGCTCTGGAGGTATGGAGCTCTGGAGGTATGGGGCTATGGAGCCCTGGAGCTCTGGAGGTATGGAGCTATGGTGCTATGGAGCTCTGAAGCCATGGAGCTCTGGTGCTATGGAGCTATGGAGCTCTGGTGCTATGGAGCTATGGAGGTATGGAGCCACCAGCCAGCACCCTCCGTGGCTGGATCAATGGAAGTGTTTTAGGTACCAGGCAGCCAAAGGGCCGAGGCCTCACGCTCGACCACGCCGGCGCAGAGTTCCAGCCGCTCGGATAAGCTCTGTCACTCACCCGCCGCGCAGCCACCGGTAACGGGGAAATGTCGCCGCCTGGCGGACACGCCGTTGTAAATGAATGGGCTTTCGCACTTAGTGCAATTTTCGCCAACTCTCTGACTTAGAGCTATGGAAGTATGGAGCTATGGAGCCACCAGCCACCCAGGCTGGAGCTATGGAGCTCTGGAGGTATGGAGCTCAGGTGCTATGGAAGTATGGAGCTATGGAGCTATGGAAGTATGGAGCTATGGAGCTATGGAGCTCTGGAAGTATGGAGCTATGGAGCTCTGGAGGTATGGAGCTATGGAGCCCTGGAGCCCTGGAGCTATGGAGCTCTGGTGCTATGGAGGTATGGAGCTCTGGAGGTATGGAGCTCTGGAGGTATGGAGCTATGGAGCTATGGAGCCCTGGAGCTATGGAGCTATGGAGCCCTGGAGCTATGGAGCTATGGAGCCCTGGAGCTATGGAGCTATGGAGCTCTGGTGCTATGGAGCTATGGAGCTCTGGTGCTATGGAGCTATGGAGCTCTGGTGCTATGGAGCTATGGAGCTCTGGTGCTATGGAGCTATGGAGCTCTGGAAGTATGGAGCTATGGAGCTCTGGAGGTATGGAGCTATGGAGCCCTGGAGCTATGGAGCCCTGGAGCTATGGAAGTATGGAGCTCTGGTGCTATGGAGCTATGGAGCTCTGGTGCTATGGAGCTATGGAGCTCTGGAGCTATGGAGCTCTGGAGGTATGGAGCTATGGAGCTATGGAGCTCTGGAGGTATGGAGCTATGGAGCTATGGAAGTATGGAGCTCTGGTGCTATGGAGCTATGGAGCTCTGGTGCTATGGAGCTATGGAGCTCTGGTGCTATGGAGCTATGGAGCTATGGAGCTCTGGAAGTATGGAGCTCTGGTGCTATGGAGCTATGGAGCTCTGGTGCTATGGAGCTATGGAGCTCTGGTGCTATGGAGCTATGGAGCTCTGGTGCTATGGAGCTCTGGTGCTATGGAGCTCTGGTGCTATGGAGCTATGGAGCTCTGGTGCTATGGAGCTATGGAGCTCTGGAGGTATGGAGCTCTGGAGGTATGGAGCTCTGGAGGTATGGAGCTTTGGAGCCCTGGAGCTCTGGAGGTATGGAGCTATGGTGCTATGGAGCTCTGAAGCCATGGAGCTCTGGTGCTATGGAGCTCTGGAGGTATGGAGCTCTGGAGGTATGGAGCTATGGAGCCCTGGAGCTCTGGAGGTATGGAGCTATGGTGCTATGGAGCTCTGAAGCCATGGAGCTCTGGTGCTATGGAGCTCTGGAGCTCTGGAGGTATGGAGCTCTGGAGGTATGGAGCTATGGAGCCCTGGAGCTCTGGAGGTATGGAGCTATGGTGCTATGGAGCTCTGAAGCCATGGAGCTCTGGTGCTATGGAGCTCTGGAGCTCTGGAGGTATGGAGCTCTGGAGGTATGGAGCTCTGGAGGTATGGAGCTATGGAGCCCTGGAGCTCTGGAGGTATGGAGCTATGGTGCTATGGAGCTCTGAAGCCATGGAGCTCTGGTGCTATGGAGCTCTGGAGGTATGGAGCTCTGGAGGTATGGAGCTCTGGAGGTATGGAGCTATGGAGCCCTGGAGCTCTGGAGGTATGGAGCTATGGTGCTATGGAGCTCTGAAGCCATGGAGCTCTGGTGCTATGGAGCTCTGGAGGTATGGAGCTCTGGAGGTATGGAGCTCTGGAGGTATGGAGCTATGGAGCCCTGGAGCTCTGGAGGTATGGAGCTATGGTGCTATGGAGCTCTGAAGCCATGGAGCTCTGGTGCTATGGAGCTATGGAGCTCTGGTGCTATGGAGCTATGGAGGTATGGAGCCACCAGCCAGCACCCTCCGTGGCTGGATCAATGGAAGTGTTTTAGGTACCAGGCAGCCAAAGGGCCGAGGCCTCACGCTCGACCACGCCGGCGCAGAGTTCCAGCCGCTCGGATAAGCTCTGTCACTCACCCGCCGCGCAGCCACCGGTAACGGGGAAATGTCGCCGCCTTGTGGACACGCCGTTGTAAATGAATGGGCTTTCGCACTTAGTGCAATTTTCGCCAACTCTCTGACTTAGAGCTATGGAAGTATGGAGCTATGGAGCCACCAGCCACCCAGGCTGGAGCTCTGGAGCTCTGGAGCTCTGGTGCTATGGAAGTATGGAGCTCTGGTGCTATGGAAGTATGGAGCTATGGAGCTATGGAAGTATGGAGCTATGGAGCTCTGGAAGTATGGAGCTATGGAGCTATGGAGGTATGGAGCTATGGAGCCCTGGAGCTATGGAGCCCTGGAGCTATGGAAGTATGGAGCTCTGGTGCTATGGAGCTATGGAGCTCTGGTGCTATGGAGCTATGGAGCTCTGGTGCTATGGAGCTATGGAGCTATGGAGCTCTGGTGCTATGGAGCTATGGAGCTCTGGTGCTATGGAGCTATGGAGCTCTGGTGCTATGGAGCTCTGGAGCTCTGGAGGTATGGAGCTCTGGTGCTATGGAGCTATGGAGCTCTGGTGCTATGGAGCTATGGAGCTCTGGTGCTATGGAGCTCTGGAGGTATGGAGCTCTGGTGCTATGGAGCTATGGAAGTATAGAGCTATGGAAGTATGGAGCTCTGGAGGTATGGAGGTATGGAGCTATGGAGCTCTGCAGCTATGGAAGTATGGAGCTCTGGAGGTATGGAGCCACCAGCCAGCACCCTCCGTGGCTGGATCAATGGAAGTGTTTAGGTACCAGGCAGCCAAAGGGCCGAGGCCTCACGCTCGACCACGCCGGCGCAGAGTTCCAGCCGCTCGGATAAGCTCTGTCACTCACCCGCCGCGCAGCCACCGGTAACGGGGAAATGTCGCCGCCTGGCGGACACGCCGTTGTAAATGAATGGGCTATCCCCGGGCGCGCCCTTTACGCACGCCCGCCGTCATTCTACGGAGACTAAGTTCCGCCCCGGGGAGGTTGCCTCCTCCCCTCCGCGGCCCGGGGATGCTGCCTCATCCCCGGACGCGCCCTTTACGCACGCCCGCCGTCATTCTACGGAGACTAAGTTCCGCCCCGGGGAGGCTGCCTCCTCCCCTCCGCGGCCCAGGGATGCTGCCTCATCCCCGGGCGCGCCCGCTGTCTTCCGCCGCGGCGTAATTTCTTCAAAGTCCGATGACGCCCCTGGTAGCGGCCCACCCCGGAGGGGGGATGCCGACCGGCCCCCGGAGGTGACACCGGCCGACAAAAGGTTGGATCGAGGGCTGACTCTCAATAGATCGCAGCGATGTAGCTGCTCTGCTACTTACGAGACCCTGACCCAGAATCAGGTCGTATGCAAGTCATTTAGACCTGATAGGCTGCCTCCCTGTCGGAGGTGATAGGGCAGACATTCGAATGAGACGTCGCCGCCGCGGAGGGCCGGCGATCGGCTGGAAGTTATCGAGGATCACCAAGGGAGGCCGGGCCGGACGCGCGGAGGGCCGCGGCGCGGCGCGTGAACGCCGGCGCGACCCCTGGGCCCGCGCGCCCGGGCACCGCGTGGGTTTTGGGTCTGATAAATGCGCGCGTCCCCGGAGGTCGGCGCCCGTTTGCATGTATTAGCTCTAGAATTGCCACAGTTATCCAAGTAACTGAGGAGCGATCAAAGGAACCATAACTGATTTAATGAGCCATTCGCAGTTTCGCTGTACGGGCCGTGTGCACTTAGACTTGCATGGCTTAATCTTTGAGACAAGCATATGCTACTGGCAGGATCAACCAGGTAGGAGAGAGGGTGGCTGGGTAGCGCCTCTCGCTCGCCGGCCCGCCGGAGCGGGGGCTCGCGCGACTGTTTTCCGGACGCCGGCCGCGGTTCGCGGGGGCTCTAGGTGGTCTGAGGCTGCCGCGGGGTGAGATGGATCGGGCTGGACCCGGCGCAGCCGAAGCCGAGGACGCGGAACCTCGAACGCGACCCTCGCGGACCCCTAAACGAGAGGAGCTGCGCCCGGCCTCGTAAGACACCCCCTGTCCGGTGCTGAGTTTGACCCCGACGCCGCTGACCGCCGCCGCCGCCTTGCCGCTAGCCCTCCGCACGTGTGGGGCCGGTGCGCGACCCGTAGGACGGCCGGCAACTCGCTCGTTTGGCGGGGCGATGCAAGGTTAGGCGAACCGGGCGGTAACTCGTGCAGTCGGTTGGACGACTTTGCGGTGGACAGGGTGGTGCGAATCCGGCGGGACGGCCCTTCGATGGAGCCCGCTGCAGGGGGACGTTCGGTGGGTTGAGCCGCGCTCGCCGCGGAACCTTCGAGCGCCGCTACTCAGCAAGTAAACGAGAGGGAGCTGCGCCCGGCCTCGTAAGACGCCTCTTCTCCGGTGCGAGCGCCCCGACGCCGCTGGCCGCCGCCGCCGCCTTGCCGCTATCCCGCCGCGCGTTTGGGGCCGGAGGGCGACCCGTAGGACGGCCCGCCGACTACACGACCGTTTGGCAGAGCGAGTGCAAGGTTAGGCGAGCTGGGCGGTAACTCGGGTTAGTCTGGGGAGACTGGCGGTGGACAGGGGGGCGCGAATCCGGCCGGGCGGCCCCATCGATTAAGCATTGGTAGGGGGCCGAGGATGAGCCGTGCGAAGTGGCCTCGGAGGCGGTCCGTGGGGGACGACGGGGGGGGACGGGCGTCGGCCCTCCGGCCCGAGCAGAGAACGTTCGGTCACCCAGGCGGGAATCTGCGCCCCGGCCCGAGTCGGACTCGGTCGGTGCGGCCCGCTGAGGCCCTCAACTATTCCCGTACGCGGGGGTCGGGAGCTGCGGCGCTGCGCCGGCGACTTACCCGCGCGAGGCACGCACTGCGTGCGGCCAGGATGCGGAGTTGGATCGGCGCTGGTTGGGAACCCTCGGGGAACGAAGGCGGACGGTGGCCAGCCGGCGCCGACGAACCCGTCGGGGAGGGGGCTGGTGGCAGGCGCGATCGGCACTATTGCTGACTGCCGGGAGGGAAGCTGCGCCCCGGCCGAGTCAGACTCAGCCGTTGCGGCCCCCCCGAGCCCGCAGCGCGTAGCGCGGAAGCCATACGCCCCCCCGATGCGGAGCGACAGACGCCCCCGCGACCGCGGTTGGTCGGGAAGGCTTTTCGGATAGAGGTCGGACGGTGTGTGTGGACGGCTTCCCGTGGTGCCGCCGCTATCAAGCCGGAGGGTTTGAGAAACGTCATTCGCAGAAGGACCGGCGCGGCCGGCGGACGCTCGCACGCGCGGCGCCCGACACTCAGCCGCTCGCTCGGCCTCCGTGGATCGTGGCTAGGTGGGATGGATGCTTTTTCCGGGTCGTCTCGGTCTCGCCGCAGTACGGTCGCGCCGGGGCCTGCGGGGCGGCGCGGGGAGCGCCAACATTCGTAGTTGACACTTTGTTTCATTTTATCCGAGCGGGCGGGCGCCTCGAGAGGCGGACCGTCCGGGGCGACTCTCGGCCTTTGTTTAAGGAGCCGGCCGGGCATCACGCTCCTTCCTTGGATGGACAACATTCGTAGTTGACACTTTGTGTCATTTTATCCGAGCGGGCGGGCGCCGCGAGGCGGACCGTCCGGGGCGACTCTCGGCCTGTGTTTAAGGAGCCGGCCGGGCATCACGCTCCTTCCTTGGATGGACAACATTCGCAGTTGACACTTTGTGTCATTTTATCCGAGCAGACGGGCGCCGCGAGGCGGACCGTCCGGGGCGACTCTCGGCCTGTGTTTTCGGAGCCGGCCGGGCCTCACGCTCCCTCCTTGGATGGACAACATTCGTAGTTGACACTTTGTGTCATTTTATCCGAGCGGGCGGGCGCCGCGAGGCGGACCGTCCGGGGCGACTCTCGGCCTGTGTTTAAGGAGCCGGCCGGGCATCACGCTCCTTCCTTGGATGGACAACATTCGCAGTTGACACTTTGTGTCATTTTATCCGAGCAGACGGGCGCCGCGAGGCGGACCGTCCGGGGCGACTCTCGGCCTGTGTTTTCGGAGCCGGCCGGGCCTCACGCTCCCTCCTTGGATGGACAACATTCATAGTTGACACTTTGTGTCATTTTATCCGAGCGGGCGGGCGCCGCGAGGCGGACCGTCCGGGGCGACTCTCAGCCTGTGTTTAAGGAGCCGGCCGGGCATCACGCTCCTTCCTTGGATGGACAACATTCGCAGTTGACACTTTGTGTCATTTTATCCGAGCGGACGGGCGCCGCGAGGCGGACCGTCCGGGGCGACTCTCGGCCTGTGTTTAAGGAGCCGGCCGGGCATCACGCTCCTTCCTTGGATGGACAACATTCGTAGTTGACACTTTGTGTCATTTTATCCGAGCGGGCGGGCGCCGCGAGGCGGACCGTCCGGGGCGACTCTCGGCCTGTGTTTAAGGAGCCGGCCGGGCATCACGCTCCTTCCTTGGATGGACAACATTCGCACTTGACACTTTGTGTCATTTTATCCGAGCGGACGGGCGCCGCGAGGCGGACCGTCCGGGGCGACTCTCGGCCTGTGTTTAAGGAGCCGGCCGGGCATCACGCTCCTTCCTTGGATGGACAACATTCGTAGTTGACACTTTGTGTCATTTTATCCGAGCGGGCGGGCGCCGCGAGGCGGACCGTCCGGGGCGACTCTCGGCCTGTGTTTAAGGAGCCGGCCGGGCATCACGCTCCTTCCTTGGATGGACAACATTCGCAGTTGACACTTTGTGTCATTTTATCCGAGCAGACGGGCGCCGCGAGGCGGACCGTCCGGGGCGACTCTCGGCCTGTGTTTAAGGAGCCGGCCGGGCATCACGCTCCTTCCTTGGATGGACAACATTCGTAGTTGACACTTTGTGTCATTTTATCCGAGCGGGCGGGCGCCGCGAGGCGGACCGTCCGGGGCGACTCTCGGCCTTTGTTTAAGGAGCCGGCCGGGCATCACGCTCCTTCCTTGGATGGACAACATTCGCAGTTGACACTTTGTGTCATTTTATCCGAGCGGGCGGGCGCCGCGAGGCGGACCGTCCGGGGCGACTCTCGGCCTGTGTTTAAGGAGCCGGCCGGGCATCACGCTCCTTCCTTGGATGGACAACATTCGCAGTTGACACTTTGTGTCATTTTATCCGAGCAGACGGGCGCCGCGAGGCGGACCGTCCGGGGCGACTCTCGGCCTGTGTTTAAGGAGCCGGCCGGGCATCACGCTCCTTCCTTGGATGGACAACATTCGTAGTTGACACTTTGTGTCATTTTATCCGAGCGGGCGGGCGCCGCGAGGCGGACCGTCCGGGGCGACTCTCGGCCTGTGTTTAAGGAGCCGGCCGGGCATCACGCTCCTTCCTTGGATGGACAACATTCGCAGTTGACACTTTGTGTCATTTTATCCGAGCAGACGGGCGCCGCGAGGCGGACCGTCCGGGGCGACTCTCGGCCTGTGTTTAAGGAGCCGGCCGGGCATCACGCTCCTTCCTTGGATGGACAACATTCGCAGTTGACACTTTGTGTCATTTTGTTCGGCCTGTGTTTAAGGAGGCGGCCGTCCTCCACTCGGTCCGTGTTTAAGGAGCAACACTCGCGCTCCGGTTCGGCCTGTGTTTAAGGAGGCGGCCGTCCTCCCCTTGGTCTGTGTTAAGGGCGACACTCGGTCCGTGTTTAAGGAGCCTGGCCCTCGCGCTCCGGTTCGGCCTGTATTTAGGGAGGCGGCCGTCCTCCGCTTGGTCTGTGTTAAGGGCGACACTCGGTCCGTGTTTAAGGAGCCTGGCCCTGACGCTCCTCTCCGGCCTGTGTTTAAGGAGGCGGCCGTCCTCCCCTTGGTCTGTGTTAAGGGCGACACTCGGTCCGTGTTTAAGGAGCCTGGCCCTCGCGCTCCGGTTCGGCCTGTATTTAGGGAGGCGGCCGTCCTCCGCTTGGTCTGTGTTAAGGGCGACACTCGGTCCGTGTTTAAGGAGCCTGGCCCTGACGCTCCTCTCCGGCCTGTGTTTAAGGAGGCGGCCGTCCTCCCCTTGGTCTGTGTTAAGGGCGACACTCGGTCCGTGTTTAAGGAGCGGCCCTCGCGCTCCGGTTCGGCCTGTATTTAGGGAGGCGGCCGTCCTCCGCTTGGTCTGTGTTAAGGGCGACACTCGGTCCGTGTTTAAGGAGCGGCCCTCGCGCTCCGGTTCGGCCTGTATTTAGGGAGGCGGCCGTCCTCCGCTTGGTCTGTGTTAAGGGCGACACTCGGTCCGTGTTTAAGGAGCCGGCCCTGACGCTCCTCTTCGGCCTGTGTTTAAGGAGGCGGCCGTCCTCCACTTCCTTCCATGCACCACCACATTCGCAGTTGACACTTTGCCATTTTTTCAGAGAGGTGACACTTAGTCGTTTTTTCGAAAGTTGACACTTAGTCGTTTTTTTCAAAAGTTGACACTTTGCCGTTTTTTCAGAGAGGTGACACTTTGTCGTTTTTTCGAAAGTTGACACTTAGCCGTTTTTTCGAAAGTTGACACTTAGCCGTTTTTTCGAAAGTTGACACTTAGTCACTTTTTCGCCACAGTGACACCTCCAGCGCGTGCCACGGCGCTTTTCAGGTCTTCTATCCGACCTTGTGCTGTCGAGGACGGCGTGTCCGACGCCGTGGGGAGACCAGCACCATCTCCTCCATACTCGTAAACGAGGTGCTTTGGAAAACGGGGGGAAAGTCGATGAGTACACTGACTACTGGGACCATTTCATTGTACTCTGGCGCACCTGAAGACCAAAAAAGGTACTGCATCTTAGCCCGGGTACCTCACCCCCTGGTACCTCGAGGAGAACTTAGAAAAATTTCGACAAATTTTTGGTGAGCTCCAGGGAGAGAGGCTGATTTTTCGCTTTTTGAGGCCGACCGCCGAACCGGCGCGGGGCGGACTCACAAGCCCCGCAGAGCCGTGGGCACTTAGTCGTTTTTTCAGAGAGGCGACACTTAGTCGTTTTTTCGGAGGCGACACTTAGTCGTTTTTTCGAAAGTTGACACTTAGCCGTTTTTTCGAAAGTCGACACTTAGCCGTTTTTTTGGAAAGTTGACACTTAGTCGTTTTTTCGAAAGTTGACACTTAGTCGTTTTTTCGCCACAATTGGCTCTGAGCTCCAGGGGGAGAGGCTGGTTTTGCCTTATTTCAGGCCGGCTGGGGAACCGGCGCGGGTCGGATGCACGAGCCCGGCAGAGCCGTGGGCACTTAGAAAATTTTCGCCGATTAAGCTGGGACCTCCAGGCGGAGACCGGCATTCCTCGTCCTCGGGGTTCGACCCAGGAACCGGCGCTGGGCAGACGCCGTAGCCACGCAGAGCCGTGGGCACTTAGAAAATATTCGCCATGTTGGCTCTGAGCTCCAGGCGGAGAGGCTGGTTTTGCCTTATTTCAGGCCGGCTGGGGAACCGGCGCGGGTCGGATGCACGAGCCCGCAGAGCCGTGGGCACTTTGCCATTTTCTCAGAGTCGACACTTAGTCGTTTTTTCAGAGAGGCGACACTCTGTCGTTTTTTCGAAAGTTGACAGTTTGCCGTTTTTTCAGAGAGGCGACACTTAGCCGTTTTTTCGAAAGTTGACACTTAGCCGTTTTTTCGAAAGTCGACACTTAGCCGTTTTTTCAGAGATGTGACACTTTGCCGTTTTTTCGAAAGTCGACACTTAGCCGTTTTTTCAGAGATGTGACACTTAGAAACTTTTTGCCAAGTTGGCTGTGAGCTCCAGGAGGAGACCGTTATTTTTCGTCATTCGAGGCCGACTGCGGAACCGGCGCTGGGCGGACGCCAAAGCTCGGCAGGGCCGTGGGCACTTAGAAACTTTTTGCCAAGTTGGCTGTGAGCTCCAGGAGGAGACCGTTATTTTTCGTCATTCGAGGCCGACTGCGGAACCGGCGCTGGGCGGACGCCAAAGCTCGGCAGGGCCGTGGGCACTTAGAAACTTTTTGCCAAGTTGGCTGTGAGCTCCAGGAGGAGACCGTTATTTTTCGTCATTCGAGGCCGACTGCGGAACCGGCGCTGGGCGGACGCCAAAGCTCGGCAGGGCCGTGGGCACTTAGAAACTTTTTGCCAAGTTGGCTGTGAGCTCCAGGAGGAGACCGTTATTTTTCGTCATTCGAGGCCGACTGCGGAACCGGCGCTGGGCGGACGCCAAAGCTCGGCAGGGCCGTGGGCACTTAGAAACTTTTTGCCAAGTTGGCTGTGAGCTCCAGGAGGAGACCGTTATTTTTCGTCATTCGAGGCCGACTGCGGAACCGGCGCTGGGCGGACGCCAAAGCTCGGCAGGGCCGTGGGCACTTAGAAACTTTTTGCCAAGTTGGCTGTGAGCTCCAGGAGGAGACCGTTATTTTTCGTCATTCGAGGCCGACTGCGGAACCGGCGCTGGGCGGACGCCAAAGCTCGGCAGGGCCGTGGGCACTTAGAAACTTTTTGCCAAGTTGGCTGTGAGCTCCAGGAGGAGACCGTCATTTTTCGTCATTCGAGGCCGGCTGCAGAACCGGCGCGGGTCGGATGCACGAGCCCGCAGAGCCGTGGGCACTTTGCCACTTTTTCGCCACAATTGGCTGTGAGCTCCAGGAGGAGACCGTTATTTTTCGTCATTCTAGGCCGGTTGCAGAACCGGCGCGGCTCGGATGCACGAGCCCGCAGAGCCGTGGGCACTTAGAAAATTTTCAGAGAGGCGACACTTTGCCATTTTTTCAGAGAGGTGACACTTAGTCGTTTTTTCGAAAGTTGACACTTAGCCGTTTTTTCGAAAGTTGACACAGTCGTTTTTTCGAAAGTTGACACTTAGTCGTTTTTTTTTTATGGAGCCCTGGAGCTCTGGAGGTATGGAGCTATGGTGCTATGGAGCTCTGAAGCCATGGAGCTCTGGTGCTATGGAGCTCTGGAGGTATGGAGCTCTGGAGGTATGGAGCTCTGGAGGTATGGAGCTATGGAGCCCTGGAGCTCTGGAGGTATGGAGCTATGGTGCTATGGAGCTCTGAAGCCATGGAGCTCTGGTGCTATGGAGCTATGGAGCTCTGGTGCTATGGAGCTATGGAGGTATGGAGCCACCAGCCAGCACCCTCCGTGGCTGGATCAATGGAAGTGTTTTAGGTACCAGGCAGCCAAAGGGCCGAGGCCTCACGCTCGACCACGCCGGCGCAGAGTTCCAGCCGCTCGGATAAGCTCTGTCACTCACCCGCCGCGCAGCCACCGGTAACGGGGAAATGTCGCCGCCTGGCGGACACGCCGTTGTAAATGAATGGGCTTTCGCACTTAGTGCAATTTTCGCCAACTCTCTGACTTAGAGCTATGGAAGTATGGAGCTATGGAGCCACCAGCCACCCAGGCTGGAGCTATGGAGCTCTGGAGGTATGGAGCTCAGGTGCTATGGAAGTATGGAGCTATGGAGCTATGGAAGTATGGAGCTATGGAGCTATGGAGCTCTGGAAGTATGGAGCTATGGAGCTCTGGAGGTATGGAGCTATGGAGCCCTGGAGCCCTGGAGCTATGGAGCTCTGGTGCTATGGAGGTATGGAGCTCTGGAGGTATGGAGCTCTGGAGGTATGGAGCTATGGAGCTATGGAGCCCTGGAGCTATGGAGCTATGGAGCCCTGGAGCTATGGAGCTATGGAGCCCTGGAGCTATGGAGCTATGGAGCTCTGGTGCTATGGAGCTATGGAGCTCTGGTGCTATGGAGCTATGGAGCTCTGGTGCTATGGAGCTATGGAGCTCTGGTGCTATGGAGCTATGGAGCTCTGGAAGTATGGAGCTATGGAGCTCTGGAGGTATGGAGCTATGGAGCCCTGGAGCTATGGAGCCCTGGAGCTATGGAAGTATGGAGCTCTGGTGCTATGGAGCTATGGAGCTCTGGTGCTATGGAGCTATGGAGCTCTGGAGCTATGGAGCTCTGGAGGTATGGAGCTATGGAGCTATGGAGCTCTGGAGGTATGGAGCTATGGAGCTATGGAAGTATGGAGCTCTGGTGCTATGGAGCTATGGAGCTCTGGTGCTATGGAGCTATGGAGCTCTGGTGCTATGGAGCTATGGAGCTATGGAGCTCTGGAAGTATGGAGCTCTGGTGCTATGGAGCTATGGAGCTCTGGTGCTATGGAGCTATGGAGCTCTGGTGCTATGGAGCTATGGAGCTCTGGTGCTATGGAGCTCTGGTGCTATGGAGCTCTGGTGCTATGGAGCTATGGAGCTCTGGTGCTATGGAGCTATGGAGCTCTGGAGGTATGGAGCTCTGGAGGTATGGAGCTCTGGAGGTATGGAGCTTTGGAGCCCTGGAGCTCTGGAGGTATGGAGCTATGGTGCTATGGAGCTCTGAAGCCATGGAGCTCTGGTGCTATGGAGCTCTGGAGCTCTGGAGGTATGGAGCTCTGGAGGTATGGAGCTATGGAGCCCTGGAGCTCTGGAGGTATGGAGCTATGGTGCTATGGAGCTCTGAAGCCATGGAGCTCTGGTGCTATGGAGCTCTGGAGCTCTGGAGGTATGGAGCTCTGGAGGTATGGAGCGTTGGAGCCCTGGAGCTCTGGAGGTATGGAGCTATGGTGCTATGGAGCTCTGAAGCCATGGAGCTCTGGTGCTATGGAGCTCTGGAGCTCTGGAGGTATGGAGCTCTGGAGGTATGGAGCTCTGGAGGTATGGAGCTATGGAGCCCTGGAGCTCTGGAGGTATGGAGCTATGGTGCTATGGAGCTCTGAAGCCATGGAGCTCTGGTGCTATGGAGCTCTGGAGGTATGGAGCTCTGGAGGTATGGAGCTCTGGAGGTATGGAGCTATGGAGCCCTGGAGCTCTGGAGGTATGGAGCTATGGTGCTATGGAGCTCTGAAGCCATGGAGCTCTGGTGCTATGGAGCTCTGGAGGTATGGAGCTCTGGAGGTATGGAGCTCTGGAGGTATGGAGCTATGGAGCCCTGGAGCTCTGGAGGTATGGAGCTATGGTGCTATGGAGCTCTGAAGCCATGGAGCTCTGGTGCTATGGAGCTATGGAGCTCTGGTGCTATGGAGCTATGGAGGTATGGAGCCACCAGCCAGCACCCTCCGTGGCTGGATCAATGGAAGTGTTTTAGGTACCAGGCAGCCAAAGGGCCGAGGCCTCACGCTCGACCACGCCGGCGCAGAGTTCCAGCCGCTCGGATAAGCTCTGTCACTCACCCGCCGCGCAGCCACCGGTAACGGGGAAATGTCGCCGCCTTGTGGACACGCCGTTGTAAATGAATGGGCTTTCGCACTTAGTGCAATTTTCGCCAACTCTCTGACTTAGAGCTATGGAAGTATGGAGCTATGGAGCCACCAGCCACCCAGGCTGGAGCTCTGGAGCTCTGGAGGTATGGAGCTCTGGTGCTATGGAAGTATGGAGCTCTGGTGCTATGGAAGTATGGAGCTATGGAGGTATGGAAGTATGGAGCTATGGAAGTAT
The DNA here is from genome assembly GCF_054491065.1 of Syngnathus leptorhynchus. Classification (NCBI taxonomy): domain Eukaryota; kingdom Metazoa; phylum Chordata; class Actinopteri; order Syngnathiformes; family Syngnathidae; genus Syngnathus; species Syngnathus leptorhynchus. Next base: position 738,166 of record NW_028231991.1, on the reverse strand, counting down.
GGAGCTATGGAGCTCTGGAAGTATGGAGCTATGGAGCTCTGGAGGTATGGAGCCCTGGAGCTATGGAGCCCTGGAGCTATGGAAGTATGGAGCTCTGGTGCTATGGAGCTATGGAGCTCTGGTGCTATGGAGCTATGGAGCTATGGAGCTCTGGAGCTATGGAGCTCTGGAGGTATGGAGCTATGGAGCTATGGAGCTCTGGAGGTATGGAGCTCTGGTGCTATGGAGCTATGGAGCTCTGGTGCTATGGAGTTCTGGTGCTATGGAGCTCTGGTGCTATGGAGCTATGGAGCTCTGGTGCTATGGAGCTCTGGAGGTATGGAGCTCTGGAGGTATGGAGCTCTGGAGGTATGGAGCTATGGAGCCCTGGAGCTCTGGAGGTATGGAGCTATGGTGCTATGGAGCTCTGAAGCCATGGAGCTCTGGTGCTATGGAGCTATGGAGCTCTGGTGCTATGGAGCTATGGAGCTATGGAGCTCTGGAAGTATGGAGCTCTGGTGCTATGGAGCTATGGAGCTCTGGTGCTATGGAGCTATGGAGCTCTGGTGCTATGGAGCTATGGAGCTCTGGTGCTATGGAGCTCTGGTGCTATGGAGCTCTGGTGCTATGGAGCTATGGAGCTCTGGTGCTATGGAGCTATGGAGCTCTGGAGGTATGGAGCTCTGGAGGTATGGAGCTCTGGAGGTATGGAGCTATGGAGCCCTGGAGCTCTGGAGGTATGGAGCTATGGTGCTATGGAGCTCTGAAGCCATGGAGCTCTGGTGCTATGGAGCTCTGGAGCTCTGGAGGTATGGAGCTCTGGAGGTATGGAGCTTTGGAGCCCTGGAGCTCTGGAGGTATGGAGCTATGGAGCTCTGAAGCCATGGAGCTCTGGTGCTATGGAGCTCTGGAGCTCTGGAGGTATGGAGCTCTGGAGGTATGGAGCTCTGGAGGTATGGAGCTATGGAGCCCTGGAGCTCTGGAGGTATGGAGCTATGGTGCTATGGAGCTCTGAAGCCATGGAGCTCTGGTGCTATGGAGCTCTGGAGGTATGGAGCTCTGGAGGTATGGAGCTCTGGAGGTATGGAGCTATGGAGCCCTGGAGCTCTGGAGGTATGGAGCTATGGTGCTATGGAGCTCTGAAGCCATGGAGCTCTGGTGCTATGGAGCTCTGGAGGTATGGAGCTCTGGAGGTATGGAGCTCTGGAGGTATGGAGCTATGGAGCCCTGGAGCTCTGGAGGTATGGAGCTATGGTGCTATGGAGCTCTGAAGCCATGGAGCTCTGGTGCTATGGAGCTATGGAGCTCTGGTGCTATGGAGCTATGGAGGTATGGAGCCACCAGCCAGCACCCTCCGTGGCTGGATCAATGGAAGTGTTTTAGGTACCAGGCAGCCAAAGGGCCGAGGCCTCACGCTCGACCACGCCGGCGCAGAGTTCCAGCCGCTCGGATAAGCTCTGTCACTCACCCGCCGCGCAGCCACCGGTAACGGGGAAATGTCGCCGCCTGGCGGACACGCCGTTGTAAATGAATGGGCTTTCGCACTTAGTGCAATTTTCGCCAACTCTCTGACTTAGAGCTATGGAAGTATGGAGCTATGGAGCCACCAGCCACCCAGGCTGGAGCTATGGAGCTCTGGAGGTATGGAGCTCAGGTGCTATGGAAGTATGGAGCTATGGAGCTATGGAAGTATGGAGCTATGGAGCTATGGAGCTCTGGAAGTATGGAGCTATGGAGCTCTGGAGGTATGGAGCTATGGAGCCCTGGAGCCCTGGAGCTATGGAGCTCTGGTGCTATGGAGGTATGGAGCTCTGGAGGTATGGAGCTCTGGAGGTATGGAGCTATGGAGCTATGGAGCCCTGGAGCTATGGAGCTATGGAGCCCTGGAGCTATGGAGCTATGGAGCCCTGGAGCTATGGAGCTATGGAGCTCTGGTGCTATGGAGCTATGGAGCTCTGGTGCTATGGAGCTATGGAGCTCTGGTGCTATGGAGCTATGGAGCTCTGGTGCTATGGAGCTATGGAGCTCTGGAAGTATGGAGCTATGGAGCTCTGGAGGTATGGAGCTATGGAGCCCTGGAGCTATGGAGCCCTGGAGCTATGGAAGTATGGAGCTCTGGTGCTATGGAGCTATGGAGCTCTGGTGCTATGGAGCTATGGAGCTCTGGAGCTATGGAGCTCTGGAGGTATGGAGCTATGGAGCTATGGAGCTCTGGAGGTATGGAGCTATGGAGCTATGGAAGTATGGAGCTCTGGTGCTATGGAGCTATGGAGCTCTGGTGCTATGGAGCTATGGAGCTCTGGTGCTATGGAGCTATGGAGCTATGGAGCTCTGGAAGTATGGAGCTCTGGTGCTATGGAGCTATGGAGCTCTGGTGCTATGGAGCTATGGAGCTCTGGTGCTATGGAGCTATGGAGCTCTGGTGCTATGGAGCTCTGGTGCTATGGAGCTCTGGTGCTATGGAGCTATGGAGCTCTGGTGCTATGGAGCTATGGAGCTCTGGAGGTATGGAGCTCTGGAGGTATGGAGCTCTGGAGGTATGGAGCTTTGGAGCCCTGGAGCTCTGGAGGTATGGAGCTATGGTGCTATGGAGCTCTGAAGCCATGGAGCTCTGGTGCTATGGAGCTCTGGAGCTCTGGAGGTATGGAGCTCTGGAGGTATGGAGCTATGGAGCCCTGGAGCTCTGGAGGTATGGAGCTATGGTGCTATGGAGCTCTGAAGCCATGGAGCTCTGGTGCTATGGAGCTCTGGAGCTCTGGAGGTATGGAGCTCTGGAGGTATGGAGCTATGGAGCCCTGGAGCTCTGGAGGTATGGAGCTATGGTGCTATGGAGCTCTGAAGCCATGGAGCTCTGGTGCTATGGAGCTCTGGAGCTCTGGAGGTATGGAGCTCTGGAGGTATGGAGCTCTGGAGGTATGGAGCTATGGAGCCCTGGAGCTCTGGAGGTATGGAGCTATGGTGCTATGGAGCTCTGAAGCCATGGAGCTCTGGTGCTATGGAGCTCTGGAGGTATGGAGCTCTGGAGGTATGGAGCTCTGGAGGTATGGAGCTATGGAGCCCTGGAGCTCTGGAGGTATGGAGCTATGGTGCTATGGAGCTCTGAAGCCATGGAGCTCTGGTGCTATGGAGCTCTGGAGGTATGGAGCTCTGGAGGTATGGAGCTCTGGAGGTATGGAGCTATGGAGCCCTGGAGCTCTGGAGGTATGGAGCTATGGTGCTATGGAGCTCTGAAGCCATGGAGCTCTGGTGCTATGGAGCTATGGAGCTCTGGTGCTATGGAGCTATGGAGGTATGGAGCCACCAGCCAGCACCCTCCGTGGCTGGATCAATGGAAGTGTTTTAGGTACCAGGCAGCCAAAGGGCCTAGGCCTCACGCTCGACCACGCCGGCGCAGAGTTCCAGCCGCTCGGATAAGCTCTGTCACTCACCCGCCGCGCAGCCACCGGTAACGGGGAAATGTCGCCGCCTTGTGGACACGCCGTTGTAAATGAATGGGCTTTCGCACTTAGTGCAATTTTCGCCAACTCTCTGACTTAGAGCTATGGAAGTATGGAGCTATGGAGCCACCAGCCACCCAGGCTGGAGCTCTGGAGCTCTGGAGCTCTGGTGCTATGGAAGTATGGAGCTCTGGTGCTATGGAAGTATGGAGCTATGGAGCTATGGAAGTATGGAGCTATGGAGCTCTGGAAGTATGGAGCTATGGAGCTATGGAGGTATGGAGCTATGGAGCCCTGGAGCTATGGAGCCCTGGAGCTATGGAAGTATGGAGCTCTGGTGCTATGGAGCTATGGAGCTCTGGTGCTATGGAGCTATGGAGCTCTGGTGCTATGGAGCTATGGAGCTATGGAGCTCTGGTGCTATGGAGCTATGGAGCTCTGGTGCTATGGAGCTATGGAGCTCTGGTGCTATGGAGCTCTGGAGCTCTGGAGGTATGGAGCTCTGGTGCTATGGAGCTATGGAGCTCTGGTGCTATGGAGCTATGGAGCTCTGGTGCTATGGAGCTCTGGAGGTATGGAGCTCTGGTGCTATGGAGCTATGGAAGTATAGAGCTATGGAAGTATGGAGCTCTGGAGGTATGGAGGTATGGAGCTATGGAGCTCTGCAGCTATGGAAGTATGGAGCTCTGGAGGTATGGAGCCACCAGCCAGCACCCTCCGTGGCTGGATCAATGGAAGTGTTTAGGTACCAGGCAGCCAAAGGGCCGAGGCCTCACGCTCGACCACGCCGGCGCAGAGTTCCAGCCGCTCGGATAAGCTCTGTCACTCACCCGCCGCGCAGCCACCGGTAACGGGGAAATGTCGCCGCCTGGCGGACACGCCGTTGTAAATGAATGGGCTATCCCCGGGCGCGCCCTTTACGCACGCCCGCCGTCATTCTACGGAGACTAAGTTCCGCCCCGGGGAGGCTGCCTCCTCCCCTCCGCGGCCCGGGGATGCTGCCTCATCCCCGGACGCGCCCTTTACGCACGCCCGCCGTCATTCTACGGAGACTAAGTTCCGCCCCGGGGAGGCTGCCTCCTCCCCTCCGCGGCCCAGGGATGCTGCCTCATCCCCGGGCGCGCCCGCTGTCTTCCGCCGCGGCGTAATTTCTTCAAAGTCCGATGACGCCCCTGGTAGCGGCCCACCCCGGAGGGGGGATGCCGACCGGCCCCCGGAGGTGACACCGGCCGACAAAAGGTTGGATCGAGGGCTGACTCTCAATAGATCGCAGCGATGTAGCTGCTCTGCTACTTACGAGACCCTGACCCAGAATCAGGTCGTATGCAAGTCATTTAGACCTGATAGGCTGCCTCCCTGTCGGAGGTGATAGGGCAGACATTCGAATGAGACGTCGCCGCCGCGGAGGGCCGGCGATCGGCTGGAAGTTATCGAGGATCACCAAGGGAGGCCGGGCCGGACGCGCGGAGGGCCGCGGCGCGGCGCGTGAACGCCGGCGCGACCCCTGGGCCCGCGCGCCCGGGCACCGCGTGGGTTTTGGGTCTGATAAATGCGCGCGTCCCCGGAGGTCGGCGCCCGTTTGCATGTATTAGCTCTAGAATTGCCACAGTTATCCAAGTAACTGAGGAGCGATCAAAGGAACCATAACTGATTTAATGAGCCATTCGCAGTTTCGCTGTACGGGCCGTGTGCACTTAGACTTGCATGGCTTAATCTTTGAGACAAGCATATGCTACTGGCAGGATCAACCAGGTAGGAGAGAGGGTGGCTGGGTAGCGCCTCTCGCTCGCCGGCCCGCCGGAGCGGGGGCTCGCGCGACTGTTTTCCGGACGCCGGCCGCGGTTCGCGGGGGCTCTAGGTGGTCTGAGGCTGCCGCGGGGTGAGATGGATCGGGCTGGACCCGGCGCAGCCGAAGCCGAGGACGCGGAACCTCGAACGCGACCCTCGCGGACCCCTAAACGAGAGGAGCTGCGCCCGGCCTCGTAAGACACCCCCTGTCCGGTGCTGAGTTTGACCCCGACGCCGCTGACCGCCGCCGCCGCCTTGCCGCTAGCCCTCCGCACGTGTGGGGCCGGTGCGCGACCCGTAGGACGGCCGGCAACTCGCTCGTTTGGCGGGGCGATGCAAGGTTAGGCGAACCGGGCGGTAACTCGTGCAGTCGGTTGGACGACTTTGCGGTGGACAGGGTGGTGCGAATCCGGCGGGACGGCCCTTCGATGGAGCCCGCTGCAGGGGGACGTTCGGTGGGTTGAGCCGCGCTCGCCGCGGAACCTTCGAGCGCCGCTACTCAGCAAGTAAACGAGAGGGAGCTGCGCCCGGCCTCGTAAGACGCCTCTTCTCCGGTGCGAGCGCCCCGACGCCGCTGGCCGCCGCCGCCGCCTTGCCGCTATCCCGCCGCGCGTTTGGGGCCGGAGGGCGACCCGTAGGACGGCCCGCCGACTACACGACCGTTTGGCAGAGCGAGTGCAAGGTTAGGCGAGCTGGGCGGTAACTCGGGTTAGTCTGGGGAGACTGGCGGTGGACAGGGGGGCGCGAATCCGGCCGGGCGGCCCCATCGATTAAGCATTGGTAGGGGGCCGAGGATGAGCCGTGCGAAGTGGCCTCGGAGGCGGTCCGTGGGGGACGACGGGGGGGGACGGGCGTCGGCCCTCCGGCCCGAGCAGAGAACGTTCGGTCACCCAGGCGGGAATCTGCGCCCCGGCCCGAGTCGGACTCGGTCGGTGCGGCCCGCTGAGGCCCTCAACTATTCCCGTACGCGGGGGTCGGGAGCTGCGGCGCTGCGCCGGCGACTTACCCGCGCGAGGCACGCACTGCGTGCGGCCAGGATGCGGAGTTGGATCGGCGCTGGTTGGGAACCCTCGGGGAACGAAGGCGGACGGTGGCCAGCCGGCGCCGACGAACCCGTCGGGGAGGGGGCTGGTGGCAGGCGCGATCGGCACTATTGCTGACTGCCGGGAGGGAAGCTGCGCCCCGGCCGAGTCAGACTCAGCCGTTGCGGCCCCCCCGAGCCCGCAGCGCGTAGCGCGGAAGCCATACGCCCCCCCGATGCGGAGCGACAGACGCCCCCGCGACCGCGGTTGGTCGGGAAGGCTTTTCGGATAGAGGTCGGACGGTGTGTGTGGACGGCTTCCCGTGGTGCCGCCGCTATCAAGCCGGAGGGTTTGAGAAACGTCATTCGCAGAAGGACCGGCGCGGCCGGCGGACGCTCGCACGCGCGGCGCCCGACACTCAGCCGCTCGCTCGGCCTCCGTGGATCGTGGCTAGGTGGGATGGATGCTTTTTCCGGGTCGTCTCGGTCTCGCCGCAGTACGGTCGCGCCGGGGCCTGCGGGGCGGCGCGGGGAGCGCCAACATTCGTAGTTGACACTTTGTTTCATTTTATCCGAGCGGGCGGGCGCCTCGAGAGGCGGACCGTCCGGGGCGACTCTCGGCCTTTGTTTAAGGAGCCGGCCGGGCATCACGCTCCTTCCTTGGATGGACAACATTCGTAGTTGACACTTTGTGTCATTTTATCCGAGCGGGCGGGCGCCGCGAGGCGGACCGTCCGGGGCGACTCTCGGCCTGTGTTTAAGGAGCCGGCCGGGCATCACGCTCCTTCCTTGGATGGACAACATTCGCAGTTGACACTTTGTGTCATTTTATCCGAGCAGACGGGCGCCGCGAGGCGGACCGTCCGGGGCGACTCTCGGCCTGTGTTTTCGGAGCCGGCCGGGCCTCACGCTCCCTCCTTGGATGGACAACATTCGTAGTTGACACTTTGTGTCATTTTATCCGAGCGGGCGGGCGCCGCGAGGCGGACCGTCCGGGGCGACTCTCGGCCTGTGTTTAAGGAGCCGGCCGGGCATCACGCTCCTTCCTTGGATGGACAACATTCGCAGTTGACACTTTGTGTCATTTTATCCGAGCAGACGGGCGCCGCGAGGCGGACCGTCCGGGGCGACTCTCGGCCTGTGTTTTCGGAGCCGGCCGGGCCTCACGCTCCCTCCTTGGATGGACAACATTCATAGTTGACACTTTGTGTCATTTTATCCGAGCGGGCGGGCGCCGCGAGGCGGACCGTCCGGGGCGACTCTCAGCCTGTGTTTAAGGAGCCGGCCGGGCATCACGCTCCTTCCTTGGATGGACAACATTCGCAGTTGACACTTTGTGTCATTTTATCCGAGCGGACGGGCGCCGCGAGGCGGACCGTCCGGGGCGACTCTCGGCCTGTGTTTAAGGAGCCGGCCGGGCATCACGCTCCTTCCTTGGATGGACAACATTCGTAGTTGACACTTTGTGTCATTTTATCCGAGCGGGCGGGCGCCGCGAGGCGGACCGTCCGGGGCGACTCTCGGCCTGTGTTTAAGGAGCCGGCCGGGCATCACGCTCCTTCCTTGGATGGACAACATTCGCACTTGACACTTTGTGTCATTTTATCCGAGCGGACGGGCGCCGCGAGGCGGACCGTCCGGGGCGACTCTCGGCCTGTGTTTAAGGAGCCGGCCGGGCATCACGCTCCTTCCTTGGATGGACAACATTCGTAGTTGACACTTTGTGTCATTTTATCCGAGCGGGCGGGCGCCGCGAGGCGGACCGTCCGGGGCGACTCTCGGCCTGTGTTTAAGGAGCCGGCCGGGCATCACGCTCCTTCCTTGGATGGACAACATTCGCAGTTGACACTTTGTGTCATTTTATCCGAGCAGACGGGCGCCGCGAGGCGGACCGTCCGGGGCGACTCTCGGCCTGTGTTTAAGGAGCCGGCCGGGCATCACGCTCCTTCCTTGGATGGACAACATTCGTAGTTGACACTTTGTGTCATTTTATCCGAGCGGGCGGGCGCCGCGAGGCGGACCGTCCGGGGCGACTCTCGGCCTTTGTTTAAGGAGCCGGCCGGGCATCACGCTCCTTCCTTGGATGGACAACATTCGCAGTTGACACTTTGTGTCATTTTATCCGAGCGGGCGGGCGCCGCGAGGCGGACCGTCCGGGGCGACTCTCGGCCTGTGTTTAAGGAGCCGGCCGGGCATCACGCTCCTTCCTTGGATGGACAACATTCGCAGTTGACACTTTGTGTCATTTTATCCGAGCAGACGGGCGCCGCGAGGCGGACCGTCCGGGGCGACTCTCGGCCTGTGTTTAAGGAGCCGGCCGGGCATCACGCTCCTTCCTTGGATGGACAACATTCGTAGTTGACACTTTGTGTCATTTTATCCGAGCGGGCGGGCGCCGCGAGGCGGACCGTCCGGGGCGACTCTCGGCCTGTGTTTAAGGAGCCGGCCGGGCATCACGCTCCTTCCTTGGATGGACAACATTCGCAGTTGACACTTTGTGTCATTTTATCCGAGCAGACGGGCGCCGCGAGGCGGACCGTCCGGGGCGACTCTCGGCCTGTGTTTAAGGAGCCGGCCGGGCATCACGCTCCTTCCTTGGATGGACAACATTCGCAGTTGACACTTTGTGTCATTTTGTTCGGCCTGTGTTTAAGGAGGCGGCCGTCCTCCACTCGGTCCGTGTTTAAGGAGCAACACTCGCGCTCCGGTTCGGCCTGTGTTTAAGGAGGCGGCCGTCCTCCCCTTGGTCTGTGTTAAGGGCGACACTCGGTCCGTGTTTAAGGAGCCTGGCCCTCGCGCTCCGGTTCGGCCTGTATTTAGGGAGGCGGCCGTCCTCCGCTTGGTCTGTGTTAAGGGCGACACTCGGTCCGTGTTTAAGGAGCCTGGCCCTGACGCTCCTCTCCGGCCTGTGTTTAAGGAGGCGGCCGTCCTCCCCTTGGTCTGTGTTAAGGGCGACACTCGGTCCGTGTTTAAGGAGCCTGGCCCTCGCGCTCCGGTTCGGCCTGTATTTAGGGAGGCGGCCGTCCTCCGCTTGGTCTGTGTTAAGGGCGACACTCGGTCCGTGTTTAAGGAGCCTGGCCCTGACGCTCCTCTCCGGCCTGTGTTTAAGGAGGCGGCCGTCCTCCCCTTGGTCTGTGTTAAGGGCGACACTCGGTCCGTGTTTAAGGAGCGGCCCTCGCGCTCCGGTTCGGCCTGTATTTAGGGAGGCGGCCGTCCTCCGCTTGGTCTGTGTTAAGGGCGACACTCGGTCCGTGTTTAAGGAGCGGCCCTCGCGCTCCGGTTCGGCCTGTATTTAGGGAGGCGGCCGTCCTCCGCTTGGTCTGTGTTAAGGGCGACACTCGGTCCGTGTTTAAGGAGCCGGCCCTGACGCTCCTCTTCGGCCTGTGTTTAAGGAGGCGGCCGTCCTCCACTTCCTTCCATGCACCACCACATTCGCAGTTGACACTTTGCCATTTTTTCAGAGAGGTGACACTTAGTCGTTTTTTCGAAAGTTGACACTTAGTCGTTTTTTTCAAAAGTTGACACTTTGCCGTTTTTTCAGAGAGGTGACACTTTGTCGTTTTTTCGAAAGTTGACACTTAGCCGTTTTTTCGAAAGTTGACACTTAGCCGTTTTTTCGAAAGTTGACAGTCACTTTTTCGCCACAGTGACACCTCCAGCGCGTGCCACGGCGCTTTTCAGGTCTTCTATCCGACCTTGTGCTGTCGAGGACGGCGTGTCCGACGCCGTGGGGAGACCAGCACCATCTCCTCCATACTCGTAAACGAGGTGCTTTGGAAAACGGGGGGAAAGTCGATGAGTACACTGACTACTGGGACCATTTCATTGTACTCTGGCGCACCTGAAGACCAAAAAAGGTACTGCATCTTAGCCCGGGTACCTCACCCCCTGGTACCTCGAGGAGAACTTAGAAAAATTTCGACAAATTTTTGGTGAGCTCCAGGGAGAGAGGCTGATTTTTCGCTTTTTGAGGCCGACCGCCGAACCGGCGCGGGGCGGACTCACAAGCCCCGCAGAGCCGTGGGCACTTAGTCGTTTTTTCAGAGAGGCGACACTTAGTCGTTTTTTCGGAGGCGACACTTAGTCGTTTTTTCGAAAGTTGACACTTAGCCGTTTTTTCGAAAGTCGACACTTAGCCGTTTTTTTGGAAAGTTGACACTTAGTCGTTTTTTCGAAAGTTGACACTTAGTCGTTTTTTCGCCACAATTGGCTCTGAGCTCCAGGGGGAGAGGCTGGTTTTGCCTTATTTCAGGCCGGCTGGGGAACCGGCGCGGGTCGGATGCACGAGCCCGGCAGAGCCGTGGGCACTTAGAAAATTTTCGCCGATTAAGCTGGGACCTCCAGGCGGAGACCGGCATTCCTCGTCCTCGGGGTTCGACCCAGGAACCGGCGCTGGGCAGACGCCGTAGCCACGCAGAGCCGTGGGCACTTAGAAAATATTCGCCAAGTTGGCTCTGAGCTCCAGGCGGAGAGGCTGGTTTTGCCTTATTTCAGGCCGGCTGGGGAACCGGCGCGGGTCGGATGCACGAGCCCGCAGAGCCGTGGGCACTTTGCCATTTTCTCAGAGTCGACACTTAGTCGTTTTTTCAGAGAGGCGACACTCTGTCGTTTTTTCGAAAGTTGACACTTTGCCGTTTTTTCAGAGAGGCGACACTTAGCCGTTTTTTCGAAAGTTGACACTTAGCCGTTTTTTCGAAAGTCGACACTTAGCCGTTTTTTCAGAGATGTGACACTTTGCCGTTTTTTCGAAAGTCGACACTTAGCCGTTTTTTCAGAGATGTGACACTTAGAAACTTTTTGCCAAGTTGGCTGTGAGCTCCAGGAGGAGACCGTTATTTTTCGTCATTCGAGGCCGACTGCGGAACCGGCGCTGGGCGGACGCCAAAGCTCGGCAGGGCCGTGGGCACTTAGAAACTTTTTGCCAAGTTGGCTGTGAGCTCCAGGAGGAGACCGTTATTTTTCGTCATTCGAGGCCGACTGCGGAACCGGCGCTGGGCGGACGCCAAAGCTCGGCAGGGCCGTGGGCACTTAGAAACTTTTTGCCAAGTTGGCTGTGAGCTCCAGGAGGAGACCGTTATTTTTCGTCATTCGAGGCCGACTGCGGAACCGGCGCTGGGCGGACGCCAAAGCTCGGCAGGGCCGTGGGCACTTAGAAACTTTTTGCCAAGTTGGCTGTGAGCTCCAGGAGGAGACCGTTATTTTTCGTCATTCGAGGCCGACTGCGGAACCGGCGCTGGGCGGACGCCAAAGCTCGGCAGGGCCGTGGGCACTTAGAAACTTTTTGCCAAGTTGGCTGTGAGCTCCAGGAGGAGACCGTTATTTTTCGTCATTCGAGGCCGACTGCGGAACCGGCGCTGGGCGGACGCCAAAGCTCGGCAGGGCCGTGGGCACTTAGAAACTTTTTGCCAAGTTGGCTGTGAGCTCCAGGAGGAGACCGTTATTTTTCGTCATTCGAGGCCGACTGCGGAACCGGCGCTGGGCGGACGCCAAAGCTCGGCAGGGCCGTGGGCACTTAGAAACTTTTTGCCAAGTTGGCTGTGAGCTCCAGGAGGAGACCGTCATTTTTCGTCATTCGAGGCCGGCTGCAGAACCGGCGCGGGTCGGATGCACGAGCCCGCAGAGCCGTGGGCACTTTGCCACTTTTTCGCCACAATTGGCTGTGAGCTCCAGGAGGAGACCGTTATTTTTCGTCATTCTAGGCCGGTTGCAGAACCGGCGCGGCTCGGATGCACGAGCCCGCAGAGCCGTGGGCACTTAGAAAATTTTCAGAGAGGCGACACTTTGCCATTTTTTCAGAGAGGTGACACTTAGTCGTTTTTTCGAAAGTTGACACTTAGCCGTTTTTTCGAAAGTTGACACAGTCGTTTTTTCGAAAGTTGACACTTAGTCGTTTTTTCGCCACAGTGCCCACCTCCAGCGCGTGCCACGGCGCTTTCCAGGTCTTCTATCCGACCTTGTGCTGTCGAGGACGGCGTGTCCGACGCCGTGGGGAGACCAGCACCATCTCCTCCATACTCGTAAACGAGGTGCTTTGGAAAACGGGGGGAAAGTCGATGAGTACACTGACTACTGGGACCATTTCATTGTACTCTGGCGCACCTGAAGACCAAAAAAGGTACTGCATCTTAGCCCGGGTACCTCACCCCCTGGTACCTCGAGGAGAACTTAGAAAAATTTCGACAAATTTTTGGTGAGCTCCAGGGAGAGAGGCTGATTTTTCGCTTTTTGAGGCCGACCGCCGAACCGGCGCGGGGCGGACTCACAAGCCCCGCAGAGCCGTGGGCACTCTGCCGTTTTTTCAGAGAGGCGACACTTAGTCGTTTTTTCGAAAGTTGACACTTAGCCGTTTTTTCGAAAGTTGACACTTAGCCGTTTTTTCGAAAGTCGACACTTAGCCGTTTTTTCGAAAGTTGACACTTAGTCGTTTTTTCGCCGATTTTGCTGGGACCTCCAGGCGAGGACCGGCGTTTTTCGTCTTCCGGGTCCGACCCGGGAACCAGCGCCGAGCGGACACATTCGCTCGCAAGTGCCGTTGGCACTTAGAAAATTTTTCGTTTGTCATGAGCTCCGGGCGAGGACCGGCGTTTTTCGTCTTCCGGGTTCGACCCGGGAACCAGCGCCGAGCGGACACATTCGCTCGCAAGTGCCGTTGGCACTTAGAAAATTTTTCGTTTGTCATGAGCTCCGGGCGGAGACCGGCGTTTTTCGTCTTCCGGGTCCGACCCGGGAACCAGCGCCGAGCGGACACATTCGCTCGCAAGTGCCGTTGGCACTTAGAAAATTTTTCGTTTGTCATGAGCTCCGGGCGAGGACCGGCGTTTTTCGTCTTCCGGGTTCGACCCGGGAACCAGCGCCGAGCGGACACATTCGCTCGCAAGTGCCGTTGGCACTTGGAAAATTTTTCGTTTGTCATGAGCTCCGGGCGGAGACCGGCGTTTTTCGTCTTCCGGGTTCGACCCGGGAACCAGCGCCGAGCGGACACATTCGCTCGCAAGTGCCGTTGGCACTTAGAAAATTTTTCGTTTGTCATGAGCTCCGGGCGAGGACCGGCGTTTTTCGTCTTCCGGGTTCGACCCGGGAACCAGCGCCGAGCGGACACATTCGCTCGCAAGTGCCGTTGGCACTTAGAAAATTTTTCGTTTGTCATGAGCTCCGGGCGGAGACCGGCGTTTTTCGTCTTCCGGGTTCGACCCGGGAACCAGCGCCGAGCGGACACATTCGCTCGCAAGTGCCGTTGGCACTTAGAAAATTTTTCGTTTGTCATGAGCTCCGGGCGGAGACCGGCATTTTTCGTCATTCGAGGCCGACGGGGGAACCAGCCGGAGCGGACACGTTTGCTCGGAAGAGCCGTTGGCACTTAGAAAAAATTCCGTGTCTCGTGAGCTCCAGGGGGGACAGGCTGGTTTTATTCATCCGTAGCCGACATGGGAACCAGCGCGGAGCGGATTGGTGTTGCGCTGGCATATACCTCATCTCTCTCAGGAGTCCCCCCCTTATACGTGCCGATTGTGTTTTGGAAAACGGGGGGTAACTGGATGAGTACACTGACTAGGGGGACCAGTACACTAGCGAGTGGGACCAGTACACTGACTAGTGGGACCAACACACTATGAGCGCCTGGTACCTAAAATGGAAGTATAGAGGCCGACTTTCGGGCAAGATCACGCCGTGTTAGGCTTCCAGGACCTCGGCTAAGCAATTTTAACGGGTCGCCCGGTTCTTTTTTGATCCAGCCCGGTTCTTTTTTTATCCAGCCCGGTTCTTTTTTTATCCAGCCCGGTTCTTTTTACACTTCCAGCTGGAGCTCGGGAGCGGCTTTTTGCACAAGATCACGCCGTGTTAGGCTTCCAGGACCTCGGCTAAGCAATTTTAACGGGCCGCCCGGTTCTTTTTTGATCCAGCCCGGTTCTTTTTTTTATCCAGCCTGGTTCTTTTTACACTTCCAGCTGGAGCTCGGGAGCGGCTTTTTGCACAAGATCACGCCGGGTTAGGCTTCCAGGACCTCGGCTAAGCAATTTTAACGGGTCGCCCGGTTCTTTTTTTTTATCCAGCCCGGTTCTTTTTTTTATCCAGCCTGGTTCTTTTTACACTTCCAGCTGGAGCTCGGGAGCGGCTTTTTGCACAAGATCACGCCGTGTTAGGCTTCCAGGACCTCGGCTAAGCAATTTTAACGGGTCGCCCGGTTCTTTTTTGATCCAGCCCGGTTCTTTTTTTATCCAGCCCGGTTCTTTTTACACTTCCAGCTGGAGCTCGGGAGCGGCTTTTTGCACAAGATCACGCCGTGTTAGGCTTCCAGGACCTCGGCTAAGCAATTTTAACGGGTCGCCCGGTTCTTTTTTGATCCAGCCCGGTTCTTTTTTTTATCCAGCCCGGTTCTTTTTACACTTCCAGCTGGAGCTCGGGAGCGGCTTTTTGCACAAGATCACGCCGGGTTAGGCTTCCAGGACCTCGGCTAAGCAATTTTAACGGGCCGCCCGGTTCTTTTTTTTATCCAGCCCGGTTCTTTTTACACTTCCAGCTGGAGCTCGGGAGCGGCTTTTTGCACAAGATCACGCCGGGTTAGGCTTCCAGGACCTCGGCTAAGCAATTTTAACGGGTCGCCCGGTTCTTTTTTGATCCAGCCCGGTTCTTTTTTTATCCAGCCCGGTTCTTTTTACACTTCCAGCTGGAGCTCGGGAGCGGCTTTTTGCACAAGATCACGCCGTGTTAGGCTTCCAGGACCTCGGCTAAGCAATTTTAACGGGTCGCCCGGTTCTTTTTTGATCCAGCCCGGTTCTTTTTTTTATCCAGCCCGGTTCTTTTCACACTTCCAGCTGGAGCTCGGCAGCGGCTATTTGCACAAGATCACGCCGGGTTAGGCTTCCAGGACCTCGGCTAAGCAATTTTAACGGGTCGCCCGGTTCTTTTTTGATCCAGCCCGGTTCTTTTTTTTTATCCAGCCCAGTTCTTTTTACACTTCCAGCTGGAGCTCGGGAGCGGCTTTTTGCACAAGATCACGCCGGGTTAGGCTTCCAGGACCTCGGCTAAGCAATTTTAACGGGCCGCCCGGTTCTTTTTTTTATCCAGCCCGGTTCTTTTTACACTTCCAGCTGGAGCTCGGGAGCGGCTTTTTGCACAAGATCACGCCGGGTTAGGCTTCCAGGACCTCGGCTAAGCAATTTTAACGGGTCGCCCGGTTCTTTTTTGATCCAGCCCGGTTCTTTTTTTATCCAGCCCGGTTCTTTTTACACTTCCAGCTGGAGCTCGGGAGCGGCTTTTTGCACAAGATCACGCCGTGTTAGGCTTCCAGGACCTCGGCTAAGCAATTTTAACGGGTCGCCCGGTTCTTTTTTGATCCAGCCCGGTTCTTTTTTTTATCCAGCCCGGTTCTTTTCACACTTCCAGCTGGAGCTCGGCAGCGGCTATTTGCACAAGATCACGCCGGGTTAGGCTTCCAGGACCTCGGCTAAGCAATTTTAACGGGCCGCCCGGTTCTTTTTTTTATCCAGCCCGGTTCTTTTTACACTTCCAGCTGGAGCTCGGGAGCGGCTTTTTGCACAAGATCACGCCGTGTTAGGCTTCCAGGACCTCGGCTAAGCAATTTTAACGGGCCGCCCGGTTCTTTTTTTTATCCAGCCCGGTTCTTTTTTTATCCAGCCCGGTTCTTTTTACACTTCCAGCTGGAGCTCGGGAGCGGCTTTTTGCACAAGATCACGCCGTGTTAGGCTTCCAGGACCTCGGCTAAGCAATTTTAACGGGTCGCCCGGTTCTTTTTTGATCCAGCCCGGTTCTTTTTTTTATCCAGCCCGGTTCTTTTCACACTTCCAGCTGGAGCTCGGCAGCGGCTATTTGCACAAGATCACGCCGGGTTAGGCTTCCAGGACCTCGGCTAAGCAATTTTAACGGGCCGCCCGGTTCTTTTTTTTATCCAGCCCGGTTCTTTTTACACTTCCAGCTGGAGCTCGGGAGCGGCTTTTTGCACAAGATCACGCCGTGTTAGGCTTCCAGGACCTCGGCTAAGCAATTTTAACGGGCCGCCCGGTTCTTTTTTTTATCCAGCCCGGTTCTTTTTACACTTCCAGCTGGAGCTCGGGAGCGGCTTTTTGCACAAGATCACGCCGTGTTAGGCTTCCAGGACCTCGGCTAAGCAATTTTAACGGGCCGCCCGGTTCTTTTTTTTATCCAGCCCGGTTCTTTTTACACTTCCAGCTGGAGCTCGGGAGCGGCTTTTTGCACAAGATCACGCCGTGTTAGGCTTCCAGGACCTCGGCTAAGCAATTTTAACGGGCCGCCCGGTTCTTTTTTTTATCCAGCCCGGTTCTTTTTTTATCCAGCCCGGTTCTTTTTACGCTTCCAGCTGGAGCTCGGGAGCGGCTTTTTGCACAAGATCACGCCGTGTTAGGCTTCCAGGACCTCGGCTAAGCAATTTTAACGGGTCGCCCGGTTCTTTTTTTATCCAGCCCGGTTCTTTTTTTTATCCAGCCCGGTTCTTTTTACACTTCCAGCTGGAGCTCGGGAGGGACTTTTTGGGCAAGATCACGCCGACTTAGCAAGCAAGGTGGAAGTGCCAGCATGCTCCGTGGCTGGAAGTGTGGATGTGCCAGCACCCTCCGTGCCTGGAGCTATGGAAGTGTGGAGCTCCAGCACCCTCCGTGCCTATGGAAGTGTGGAGCTCCAGCACCCTCCCTGCCTATGGAAGTGTGGAGCTCCAGCACCCTCCCTGCCTATGGAAGTGTGGAGCTCCAGCACCCTCCGTGCCTATGGAAGTGTGGAGCTCCAGCACCCTCCCTGCCTATGGAAGTGTGGAGCTCCAGCACCCTCCCTGCCTATGGAAGTGTGGAGCTCCAGCACCCTCCCTGCCTATGGAAGTGTGGAGCTCCAGCACCCTCCCTGCCTATGGAAGTGTGGAGCTCCAGCACCCTCCCTGCCTATGGAAGTGTGGAGCTCCAGCACCCTCCCTGCCTATGGAAGTGTGGAGCTCCAGCACCCTCCCTGCCTATGGAAGTGTGGAGCTCCAGCACCCTCCCTGCCTATGGAAGTGTGGAGCTCCAGCACCCTCCCTGCCTATGGAAGTGTGGAGCTCCAGCACCCTCCCTGCCTATGGAAGTGTGGAGCTCCAGCACCCTCCCTGCCTATGGAAGTGTGGAGCTCCAGCACCCTCCCTGCCTATGGAAGTGTGGAGCTCCAGCACCCTCCGTGCCTATGGAAGTGTGGAGCTCCAGCACCCTCCGTGCCTATGGAAGTGTGGAGCTCCAGCACCCTCCCTGCCTATGGAAGTGTGGAGCTCCAGCACCCTCCGTGCCTATTGAAGTGTGGAGCTCCAGCACCCTCCGTGCCTATGGAAGTGTGGAGCTCCAGCACCCTCCGTGCCTATGGAAGTGTGGAGCTCCAGCACCCTCCGTGCCTATGGAAGTGTGGAGCTCCAGCACCCTCCGTGCCTGGAGCTATGGAGCTATGGAGCTATGGAAGTATGGAGCTATGGAGCTATGGAAGTATGGAGCTATGGAGCTCTGGAGCTATGGAGCTATGGAAGTATGGAGCTATGGAGCTATGGAGGTATGGAGCTCTGGAGCTCTGGAGGTATGGAGCTCTGGAGGTATGGAGCTATGGAGCCCTGGAGCTCTGGAGGTATGGAGCTATGGTGCTATGGAGCTCTGAAGCCATGGAGCTCTGGTGCTATGGAGCTCTGGAGCTCTGGAGGTATGGAGCTCTGGAGGTATGGAGCTATGGAGCCCTGGAGCTCTGGAGGTATGGAGCTATGGTGCTATGGAGCTCTGAAGCCATGGAGCTCTGGTGCTATGGAGCTCTGGAGCTCTGGAGGTATGGAGCTCTGGAGGTATGGAGCTCTGGAGGTATGGAGCTATGGAGCCCTGGAGCTCTGGAGGTATGGAGCTATGGTGCTATGGAGCTCTGAAGCCATGGAGCTCTGGTGCTATGGAGCTCTGGAGGTATGGAGCTCTGGAGGTATGGAGCTCTGGAGGTATGGAGCTATGGAGCCCTGGAGCTCTGGAGGTATGGAGCTATGGTGCTATGGAGCTCTGAAGCCATGGAGCTCTGGTGCTATGGAGCTCTGGAGGTATGGAGCTCTGGAGGTATGGAGCTCTGGAGGTATGGAGCTATGGAGCCCTGGAGCTCTGGAGGTATGGAGCTATGGTGCTATGGAGCTCTGAAGCCATGGAGCTCTGGTGCTATGGAGCTCTGGAGGTATGGAGCTCTGGAGGTATGGAGCTCTGGAGGTATGGAGCTATGGAGCCCTGGAGCTCTGGAGGTATGGAGCTATGGTGCTATGGAGCTCTGAAGCCATGGAGCTCTGGTGCTATGGAGCTATGGAGCTCTGGTGCTATGGAGCTATGGAGGTATGGAGCCACCAGCCAGCACCCTCCGTGGCTGGATAAATGGAAGTGTTTTAGGTACCAGGCAGCCAAAGGGCCGAGGCCTCACGCTCGACCACGCCGGCGCAGAGTTCCAGCCGCTCGGATAAGCTCTGTCACTCACCCGCCGCGCAGCCACCGGTAACGGGGAAATGTCGCCGCCTTGTGGACACGCCATTGTAAATGAATGGGCTTTCGCACTTAGTGCAATTTTCGCCAACTCTCTGACTTAGAGCTATGGAAGTATGGAGCTATGGAGCCACCAGCCACCCAGGCTGGAGCTCTGGAGCTCTGGAGGTATGGAGCTCTGGTGCTATGGAAGTATGGAGCTCTGGTGCTATGGAAGTATGGAGCTATGGAGGTATGGAAGTATGGAGCTATGGAAGTATGGAGCTATGGAGCTCTGGAAGTATGGAGCTATGGAGCTCTGGAGGTATGGAGCCCTGGAGCTATGGAGCCCTGGAGCTATGGAAGTATGGAGCTCTGGTGCTATGGAGCTATGGAGCTCTGGTGCTATGGAGCTATGGAGCTATGGAGCTCTGGAGCTATGGAGCTCTGGAGGTATGGAGCTATGGAGCTATGGAGCTCTGGAGGTATGGAGCTATGGAGCTATGGAAGTATGGAGCTCTGGTGCTATGGAGCTATGGAGCTCTGGTGCTATGGAGCTATGGAGCTTTGGTGCTATGGAGCTATGGAGCTATGGAGCTCTGGAAGTATGGAGCTCTGGTGCTATGGAGCTATGGAGCTCTGGTGCTATGGAGCTATGGAGCTCTGGTGCTATGGAGCTCTGGTGCTATGGAGCTCTGGTGCTATGGAGCTATGGAGCTCTGGTGCTATGGAGCTCTGGAGGTATGGAGCTCTGGAGGTATGGAGCTCTGGAGGTATGGAGCTATGGAGCCCTGGAGCTCTGGAGGTATGGAGCTATGGTGCTATGGAGCTCTGAAGCCATGGAGCTCTGGTGCTATGGAGCTATGGAGCTCTGGTGCTATGGAGCTATGGAGCTATGGAGCTCTGGAAGTATGGAGCTCTGGTGCTATGGAGCTATGGAGCTCTGGTGCTATGGAGCTATGGAGCTCTGGTGCTATGGAGCTATGGAGCTCTGGTGCTATGGAGCTCTGGTGCTATGGAGCTCTGGTGCTATGGAGCTATGGAGCTCTGGTGCTATGGAGCTATGGAGCTCTGGAGGTATGGAGCTCTGGAGGTATGGAGCTCTGGAGGTATGGAGCTATGGAGCCCTGGAGCTCTGGAGGTATGGAGCTATGGTGCTATGGAGCTCTGAAGCCATGGAGCTCTGGTGCTATGGAGCTCTGGAGCTCTGGAGGTATGGAGCTCTGGAGGTATGGAGCTATGGAGCCCTGGAGCTCTGGAGGTATGGAGCTATGGTGCTATGGAGCTCTGAAGCCATGGAGCTCTGGTGCTATGGAGCTCTGGAGCTCTGGAGGTATGGAGCTCTGGAGGTATGGAGCTCTGGAGGTATGGAGCTATGGAGCCCTGGAGCTCTGGAGGTATGGAGCTATGGTGCTATGGAGCTCTGAAGCCATGGAGCTCTGGTGCTATGGAGCTCTGGAGGTATGGAGCTCTGGAGGTATGGAGCTCTGGAGGTATGGAGCTATGGAGCCCTGGAGCTCTGGAGGTATGGAGCTATGGTGCTATGGAGCTCTGAAGCCATGGAGCTCTGGTGCTATGGAGCTCTGGAGGTATGGAGCTCTGGAGGTATGGAGCTCTGGAGGTATGGAGCTATGGAGCCCTGGAGCTCTGGAGGTATGGAGCTATGGTGCTATGGAGCTCTGAAGCCATGGAGCTCTGGTGCTATGGAGCTATGGAGCTCTGGTGCTATGGAGCTATGGAGGTATGGAGCCACCAGCCAGCACCCTCCGTGGCTGGATCAATGGAAGTGTTTTAGGTACCAGGCAGCCAAAGGGCCGAGGCCTCACGCTCGACCACGCCGGCGCAGAGTTCCAGCCGCTCGGATAAGCTCTGTCACTCACCCGCCGCGCAGCCACCGGTAACGGGGAAATGTCGCCGCCTGGCGGACACGCCGTTGTAAATGAATGGGCTTTCGCACTTAGTGCAATTTTCGCCATCTCTCTGACTTAGAGCTATGGAAGTATGGAGCTATGGAGCCACCAGCCACCCAGGCTGGAGCTATGGAGCTCTGGAGGTATGGAGCTCAGGTGCTATGGAAGTATGGAGCTATGGAGCTATGGAAGTATGGAGCTATGGAGCTATGGAGCTCTGGAAGTATGGAGCTATGGAGCTCTGGAGGTATGGAGCTATGGAGCCCTGGAGCCCTGGAGCTATGGAGCTCTGGTGCTATGGAGGTATGGAGCTCTGGAGGTATGGAGCTCTGGAGGTATGGAGCTATGGAGCTATGGAGCCCTGGAGCTATGGAGCTATGGAGCCCTGGAGCTATGGAGCTATGGAGCCCTGGAGCTATGGAGCTATGGAGCTCTGGTGCTATGGAGCTATGGAGCTCTGGTGCTATGGAGCTATGGAGCTCTGGTGCTATGGAGCTATGGAGATCTGGTGCTATGGAGCTATGGAGCTCTGGAAGTATGGAGCTATGGAGCTCTGGAGGTATGGAGCTATGGAGCCCTGGAGCTATGGAGCCCTGGAGCTATGGAAGTATGGAGCTCTGGTGCTATGGAGCTATGGAGCTCTGGTGCTATGGAGCTATGGAGCTCTGGAGCTATGGAGCTCTGGAGGTATGGAGCTATGGAGCTATGGAGCTCTGGAGGTATGGAGCTATGGAGCTATGGAAGTATGGAGCTCTGGTGCTATGGAGCTATGGAGCTCTGGTGCTATGGAGCTATGGAGCTCTGGTGCTATGGAGCTATGGAGCTATGGAGCTCTGGAAGTATGGAGCTCTGGTGCTATGGAGCTATGGAGCTCTGGTGCTATGGAGCTATGGAGCTCTGGTGCTATGGAGCTATGGAGCTCTGGTGCTATGGAGCTTTGGTGCTATGGAGCTCTGGTGCTATGGAGCTATGGAGCTCTGGTGCTATGGAGCTATGGAGCTCTGGAGGTATGGAGCTCTGGAGGTATGGAGCTCTGGAGGTATGGAGCTTTGGAGCCCTGGAGCTCTGGAGGTATGGAGCTATGGTGCTATGGAGCTCTGAAGCCATGGAGCTCTGGTGCTATGGAGCTCTGGAGCTCTGGATGTATGGAGCTCTGGAGGTATGGAGCTATGGAGCCCTGGAGCTCTGGAGGTATGGAGCTATGGTGCTATGGAGCTCTGAAGCCATGGAGCTCTGGTGCTATGGAGCTCTGGAGCTCTGGCGGTATGGAGCTCTGGAGGTATGGAGCTATGGAGCCCTGGAGCTCTGGAGGTATGGAGCTATGGTGCTATGGAGCTCTGAAGCCATGGAGCTCTGGTGCTATGGAGCTCTGGAGCTCTGGAGGTATGGAGCTCTGGAGGTATGGAGCTCTGGAGGTATGGAGCTATGGAGCCCTGGAGCTCTGGAGGTATGGAGCTATGGTGCTATGGAGCTCTGAAGCCATGGAGCTCTGGTGCTATGGAGCTCTGGAGGTATGGAGCTCTGGAGGTATGGAGCTCTGGAGGTATGGAGCTATGGAGCCCTGGAGCTCTGGAGGTATGGAGCTATGGTGCTATGGAGCTCTGAAGCCATGGAGCTCTGGTGCTATGGAGCTCTGGAGGTATGGAGCTCTGGAGGTATGGAGCTCTGGAGGTATGGAGCTATGGAGCCCTGGAGCTCTGGAGGTATGGAGCTATGGTGCTATGGAGCTCTGAAGCCATGGAGCTCTGGTGCTATGGAGCTCTGGAGGTATGGAGCTCTGGAGGTATGGAGCTCTGGAGGTATGGAGCTATGGAGCCCTGGAGCTCTGGAGGTATGGAGCTATGGTGCTATGGAGCTCTGAAGCCATGGAGCTCTGGTGCTATGGAGCTATGGAGCTCTGGTGCTATGGAGCTATGGAGGTATGGAGCCACCAGCCAGCACCCTCCGTGGCTGGATCAATGGAAGTGTTTTAGGTACCAGGCAGCCAAAGGGCCGAGGCCTCACGCTCGACCACGCCGGCGCAGAGTTCCAGCCGCTCGGATAAGCTCTGTCACTCACCCGCCGCGCAGCCACCGGTAACGGGGAAATGTCGCCGCCTTGTGGACACGCCGTTGTAAATGAATGGGCTTTCGCACTTAGTGCAATTTTCGCCAACTCTCTGACTTAGAGCTATGGAAGTATGGAGCTATGGAGCCACCAGCCACCCAGGCTGGAGCTCTGGAGCTCTGGAGGTATGGAGCTCTGGTGCTATGGAAGTATGGAGCTCTGGTGCTATGGAAGTATGGAGCTATGGAGGTATGGAAGTATGGAGCTATGGAAGTATGGAGCTATGGAGCTCTGGAAGTATGGAGCTATGGAGCTCTGGAGGTATGGAGCCCTGGAGCTATGGAGCCCTGGAGCTATGGAAGTATGGAGCTCTGGTGCTATGGAGCTATGGAGCTCTGGTGCTATGGAGCTATGGAGCTATGGAGCTCTGGAGCTATGGAGCTCTGGAGGTATGGAGCTATGGAGCTATGGAGCTCTGGAGGTATGGAGCTATGGAGCTATGGAAGTATGGAGCTCTGGTGCTTTGGAGCTATGGAGCTCTGGTGCTATGGAGCTATGGAGCTCTGGTGCTATGGAGCTATGGAGCTCTGGAAGTATGGAGCTCTGGTGCTATGGAGCTATGGAGCTCTGGTGCTATGGAGCTATGGAGCTCTGGTGCTATGGAGCTCTGGTGCTATGGAGCTCTGGTGCTATGGAGCTATGGAGCTCTGGTGCTATGGAGCTCTGGAGGTATGGAGCTCTGGAGGTATGGAGCTCTGGAGGTATGGAGCTATGGAGCCCTGGAGCTCTGGAGGTATGGAGCTATGGTGCTATGGAGCTCTGAAGCCATGGAGCTCTGGTGCTATGGAGCTATGGAGCTCTGGTGCTATGGAGCTATGGAGCTATGGAGCTCTGGAAGTATGGAGCTCTGGTGCTATGGAGCTATGGAGCTCTGGTGCTATGGAGCTATGGAGCTCTGGTGCTATGGAGCTATGGAGCTCTGGTGCTATGGAGCTCTGGTGCTATGGAGCTCTGGTGCTATGGAGCTATGGAGCTCTGGTGCTATGGAGCTATGGAGCTCTGGAGGTATGGAGCTCTGGAGGTATGGAGCTCTGGAGGTATGGAGCTATGGAGCCCTGGAGCTCTGGAGGTATGGAGCTATGGTGCTATGGAGCTCTGAAGCCATGGAGCTCTGGTGCTATGGAGCTCTGGAGCTCTGGAGGTATGGAGCTCTGGAGGTATGGAGCTATGGAGCCCTGGAGCTCTGGAGGTATGGAGCTATGGTGCTATGGAGCTCTGAAGCCATGGAGCTCTGGTGCTATGGAGCTCTGGAGCTCTGGAGGTATGGAGCTCTGGAGGTATGGAGCTCTGGAGGTATAGAGCTATGGAGCCCTGGAGCTCTGGAGGTATGGAGCTATGGTGCTATGGAGCTCTGAAGCCATGGAGCTCTGGTGCTATGGAGCTCTGGAGGTATGGAGCTCTGGAGGTATGGAGCTCTGGAGGTATGGAGCTATGGAGCCCTGGAGCTCTGGAGGTATGGAGCTATGGTGCTATGGAGCTCTGAAGCCATGGAGCTCTGGTGCTATGGAGCTCTGGAGGTATGGAGCTCTGGAGGTATGGAGCTCTGGAGGTATGGAGCTATGGAGCCCTGGAGCTCTGGAGGTATGGAGCTATGGTGCTATGGAGCTCTGAAGCCATGGAGCTCTGGTGCTATGGAGCTATGGAGCTCTGGTGCTATGGAGCTATGGAGGTATGGAGCCACCAGCCAGCACCCTCCGTGGCTGGATCAATGGAAGTGTTTTAGGTACCAGGCAGCCAAAGGGCCGAGGCCTCACGCTCGACCACGCCGGCGCAGAGTTCCAGCCGCTCGGATAAGCTCTGTCACTCACCCGCCGCGCAGCCACCGGTAACGGGGAAATGTCGCCGCCTGGCGGACACGCCGTTGTAAATGAATGGGCTTTCGCACTTAGTGCAATTTTCGCCAACTCTCTGACTTAGAGCTATGGAAGTATGGAGCTATGGAGCCACCAGCCACCCAGGCTGGAGCTATGGAGCTCTGGAGGTATGGAGCTCAGGTGCTATGGAAGTATGGAGCTATGGAGCTATGGAAGTATGGAGCTATGGAGCTATGGAGCTCTGGAAGTATGGAGCTATGGAGCTCTGGAGGTATGGAGCTATGGAGCTATGGAGCCCTGGAGCCCTGGAGCTATGGAGCTCTGGTGCTATGGAGGTATGGAGCTCTGGAGGTATGGAGCTCTGGAGGTATGGAGCTATGGAGCTATGGAGCCCTGGAGCTATGGAGCTATGGAGCCCTGGAGCTATGGAGCCCTGGAGCTATGGAGCTATGGAGCTCTGGTGCTATGGAGCTATGGAGCTC
Organism: Syngnathus leptorhynchus; assembly: GCF_054491065.1. Lineage (NCBI taxonomy): Eukaryota > Metazoa > Chordata > Actinopteri > Syngnathiformes > Syngnathidae > Syngnathus > Syngnathus leptorhynchus. Next base: position 713,171 of record NW_028231991.1, on the reverse strand, counting down.
TGGTGCTATGGAGCTATGGAGCTCTGGTGCTATGGAGCTATGGAGCTCTGGTGCTATGGAGCTATGGAGCTCTGGAAGTATGGAGCTATGGAGCTCTGGAGGTATGGAGCTATGGAGCCCTGGAGCTATGGAGCCCTGGAGCTATGGAAGTATGGAGCTCTGGTGCTATGGAGCTATGGAGCTCTGGTGCTATGGAGCTATGGAGCTCTGGAGCTATGGAGCTCTGGAGGTATGGAGCTATGGAGCTATGGAGCTCTGGAGGTATGGAGCTATGGAGCTATGGAAGTATGGAGCTCTGGTGCTATGGAGCTATGGAGCTCTGGTGCTATGGAGCTATGGAGCTCTGGTGCTATGGAGCTATGGAGCTCTGGAAGTATGGAGCTCTGGTGCTATGGAGCTATGGAGCTCTGGTGCTATGGAGCTATGGAGCTCTGGTGCTATGGAGCTATGGAGCTCTGGTGCTATGGAGCTCTGGTGCTATGGAGCTCTGGTGCTATGGAGCTATGGAGCTCTGGTGCTATGGAGCTATGGAGCTCTGGAGGTATGGAGCTCTGGAGGTATGGAGCTCTGGAGGTATGGAGCTTTGGAGCCCTGGAGCTCTGGAGGTATGGAGCTATGGTGCTATGGAGCTCTGAAGCCATGGAGCTCTGGTGCTATGGAGCTCTGGAGCTCTGGAGGTATGGAGCTCTGGAGGTATGGAGCTATGGAGCCCTGGAGCTCTGGAGGTATGGAGCTATGGTGCTATGGAGCTCTGAAGCCATGGAGCTCTGGTGCTATGGAGCTCTGGAGCTCTGGAGGTATGGAGCTCTGGAGGTATGGAGCTATGGAGCCCTGGAGCTCTGGAGGTATTGAGCTATGGTGCTATGGAGCTCTGAAGCCATGGAGCTCTGGTGCTATGGAGCTCTGGAGCTCTGGAGGTATGGAGCTCTGGAGGTATGGAGCTCTGGAGGTATGGAGCTATGGAGCCCTGGAGCTCTGGAGGTATGGAGCTATGGTGCTATGGAGCTCTGAAGCCATGGAGCTCTGGTGCTATGGAGCTCTGGAGCTCTGGAGGTATGGAGCTCTGGAGGTATGGAGCTCTGGAGGTATGGAGCTATGGAGCCCTGGAGCTCTGGAGCTATGGAGCTATGGTGCTATGGAGCTCTGAAGCCATGGAGCTCTGGTGCTATGGAGCTCTGGAGGTATGGAGCTCTGGAGGTATGGAGCTCTGGAGGTATGGAGCTATGGAGCCCTGGAGCTCTGGAGGTATGGAGCTATGGTGCTATGGAGCTCTGAAGCCATGGAGCTCTGGTGCTATGGAGCTCTGGAGGTATGGAGCTCTGGAGGTATGGAGCTCTGGAGGTATGGAGCTATGGAGCCCTGGAGCTCTGGAGGTATGGAGCTATGGTGCTATGGAGCTCTGAAGCCATGGAGCTCTGGTGCTATGGAGCTATGGAGCTCTGGTGCTATGGAGCTATGGAGGTATGGAGCCACCAGCCAGCACCCTCCGTGGCTGGATCAATGGAAGTGTTTTAGGTACCAGGCAGCCAAAGGGCCGAGGCCTCACGCTCGACCACGCCGGCGCAGAGTTCCAGCCGCTCGGATAAGCTCTGTCACTCACCCGCCGCGCAGCCACCGGTAACGGGGAAATGTCGCCGCCTTGTGGACACGCCGTTGTAAATGAATGGGCTTTCGCACTTAGTGCAATTTTCGCCAACTCTCTGACTTAGAGCTATGGAAGTATGGAGCTATGGAGCCACCAGCCACCCAGGCTGGAGCTCTGGAGCTCTGGAGGTATGGAGCTCTGGTGCTATGGAAGTATGGAGCTCTGGTGCTATGGAAGTATGGAGCTTTGGAGGTATGGAAGTATGGAGCTATGGAAGTATGGAGCTATGGAGCTCTGGAAGTATGGAGCTATGGAGCTCTGGAGGTATGGAGCCCTGGAGCTATGGAGCCCTGGAGCTATGGAAGTATGGAGCTCTGGTGCTATGGAGCTATGGAGCTCTGGTGCTATGGAGCTATGGAGCTCTGGAGCTATGGAGCTCTGGAGGTATGGAGCTATGGAGCTATGGAGCTCTGGAGGTATGGAGCTATGGAGCTATGGAAGTATGGAGCTCTGGTGCTATGGAGCTATGGAGCTCTGGTGCTATGGAGCTATGGAGCTCTGGTGCTATGGAGCTATGGAGCTATGGAGCTCTGGAAGTATGGAGCTCTGGTGCTATGGAGCTATGGAGCTCTGGTGCTATGGAGCTATGGAGCTCTGGTGCTATGGAGCTATGGAGCTCTGGTGCTATGGAGCTCTGGTGCTATGGAGCTCTGGTGCTATGGAGCTATGGAGCTCTGGTGCTATGGAGCTATGGAGCTCTGGAGGTATGGAGCTCTGGAGGTATGGAGCTCTGGAGGTATGGAGCTTTGGAGCCCTGGAGCTCTGGAGGTATGGAGCTATGGTGCTATGGAGCTCTGAAGCCATGGAGCTCTGGTGCTATGGAGCTCTGGAGCTCTGGAGGTATGGAGCTCTGGAGGTATGGAGCTATGGAGCCCTGGAGCTCTGGAGGTATGGAGCTATGGTGCTATGGAGCTCTGAAGCCATGGAGCTCTGGTGCTATGGAGCTCTGGAGCTCTGGAGGTATGGAGCTCTGGAGGTATGGAGCTATGGAGCCCTGGAGCTCTGGAGGTATGGAGCTATGGTGCTATGGAGCTCTGAAGCCATGGAGCTCTGGTGCTATGGAGCTCTGGAGGTATGGAGCTCTGGAGGTATGGAGCTCTGGAGGTATGGAGCTATGGAGCCCTGGAGCTCTGGAGGTATGGAGCTATGGTGCTATGGAGCTCTGAAGCCATGGAGCTCTGGTGCTATGGAGCTCTGGAGGTATGGAGCTCTGGAGGTATGGAGCTCTGGAGGTATGGAGCTATGGAGCCCTGGAGCTCTGGAGGTATGGAGCTATGGTGCTATGGAGCTCTGAAGCCATGGAGCTCTGGTGCTATGGAGCTCTGGAGGTATGGAGCTCTGGAGGTATGGAGCTCTGGAGGTATGGAGCTATGGAGCCCTGGAGCTCTGGAGGTATGGAGCTATGGTGCTATGGAGCTCTGAAGCCATGGAGCTCTGGTGCTATGGAGCTATGGAGCTCTGGTGCTATGGAGCTATGGAGGTATGGAGCCACCAGCCAGCACCCTCCGTGGCTGGATCAATGGAAGTGTTTTAGGTACCAGGCAGCCAAAGGGCCGAGGCCTCACGCTCGACCACGCCGGCGCAGAGTTCCAGCCGCTCGGATAAGCTCTGTCACTCACCCGCCGCGCAGCCACCGGTAACGGGGAAATGTCGCCGCCTTGTGGACACGCCGTTGTAAATGAATGGGCTTTCGCACTTAGTGCAATTTTCGCCAACTCTCTGACTTAGAGCTATGGAAGTATGGAGCTATGGAGCCACCAGCCACCCAGGCTGGAGCTCTGGAGCTCTGGAGCTCTGGAGCTCTGGTGCTATGGAAGTATGGAGCTCTGGTGCTATGGAAGTATGGAGCTATGGAGCTATGGAAGTATGGAGCTATGGAGCTCTGGAAGTATGGAGCTATGGAGCTATGGAGGTATGGAGCTATGGAGCCCTGGAGCTATGGAGCCCTGGAGCTATGGAAGTATGGAGCTCTGGTGCTATGGAGCTATGGAGCTCTGGTGCTATGGAGCTATGGAGCTCTGGTGCTATGGAGCTATGGAGCTATGGAGCTCTGGTGCTATGGAGCTATGGAGCTCTGGTGCTATGGAGCTATGGAGCTCTGGTGCTATGGAGCTCTGGAGCTCTGGAGGTATGGAGCTCTGGTGCTATGGAGCTATGGAGCTCTGGTGCTATGGAGCTATGGAGCTCTGGTGCTATGGAGCTCTGGAGGTATGGAGCTCTGGTGCTATGGAGCTATGGAAGTATAGAGCTATGGAAGTATGGAGCTCTGGAGGTATGGAGGTATGGAGCTATGGAGCTCTGCAGCTATGGAAGTATGGAGCTCTGGAGGTATGGAGCCACCAGCCAGCACCCTCCGTGGCTGGATCAATGGAAGTGTTTAGGTACCAGGCAGCCAAAGGGCCGAGGCCTCACGCTCGACCACGCCGGCGCAGAGTTCCAGCCGCTCGGATAAGCTCTGTCACTCACCCGCCGCGCAGCCACCGGTAACGGGGAAATGTCGCCGCCTGGCGGACACGCCGTTGTAAATGAATGGGCTATCCCCGGGCGCGCCCTTTACGCACGCCCGCCGTCATTCTACGGAGACTAAGTTCCGCCCCGGGGAGGCTGCCTCCTCCCCTCCGCGGCCCAGGGATGCTGCCTCATCCCCGGGCGCGCCCGCTGTCTTCCGCCGCGGCGTAATTTCTTCAAAGTCCGATGACGCCCCTGGTAGCGGCCCACCCCGGAGGGGGGATGCCGACCGGCCCCCGGAGGTGACACCGGCCGACAAAAGGTTGGATCGAGGGCTGACTCTCAATAGATCGCAGCGATGTAGCTGCTCTGCTACTTACGAGACCCTGACCCAGAATCAGGTCGTATGCAAGTCATTTAGACCTGATAGGCTGCCTCCCTGTCGGAGGTGATAGGGCAGACATTCGAATGAGACGTCGCCGCCGCGGATGGCCGGCGATCGGCTGGAAGTTATCGAGGATCACCAAGGGAGGCCGGGCCGGACGCGCGGAGGGCCGCGGCGCGGCGCGTGAACGCCGGCGCGACCCCTGGGCCCGCGCGCCCGGGCACCGCGTGGGTTTTGGGTCTGATAAATGCGCGCGTCCCCGGAGGTCGGCGCCCGTTTGCATGTATTAGCTCTAGAATTGCCACAGTTATCCAAGTAACTGAGGAGCGATCAAAGGAACCATAACTGATTTAATGAGCCATTCGCAGTTTCGCTGTACGGGCCGTGTGCACTTAGACTTGCATGGCTTAATCTTTGAGACAAGCATATGCTACTGGCAGGATCAACCAGGTAGGAGAGAGGGTGGCTGGGTAGCGCCTCTCGCTCGCCGGCCCGCCGGAGCGGGGGCTCGCGCGACTGTTTTCCAGACGCCGGCCGCGGTTCGCGGGGGCTCTAGGTGGTCTGAGGCTGCCGCGGGGTGAGATGGATCGGGCTGGACCCGGCGCAGCCGAAGCCGAGGACGCGGAACCTCGAACGCGACCCTCGCGGACCCCTAAACGAGAGGAGCTGCGCCCGGCCTCGTAAGACACCCCCTGTCCGGTGCTGAGTTTGACCCCGACGCCGCTGACCGCCGCCGCCGCCTTGCCGCTAGCCCTCCGCACGTGTGGGGCCGGTGCGCGACCCGTAGGACGGCCGGCAACTCGCTCGTTTGGCGGGGCGATGCAAGGTTAGGCGAACCGGGCGGTAACTCGTGCAGTCGGTTGGACGACTTTGCGGTGGACAGGGTGGTGCGAATCCGGCGGGACGGCCCTTCGATGGAGCCCGCTGCAGGGGGACGTTCGGTGGGTTGAGCCGCGCTCGCCGCGGAACCTTCGAGCGCCGCTACTCAGCAAGTAAACGAGAGGGAGCTGCGCCCGGCCTCGTAAGACGCCTCTTCTCCGGTGCGAGCGCCCCGACGCCGCTGGCCGCCGCCGCCGCCTTGCCGCTATCCCGCCGCGCGTTTGGGGCCGGAGGGCGACCCGTAGGACGGCCCGCCGACTACACGACCGTTTGGCAGAGCGAGTGCAAGGTTAGGCGAGCTGGGCGGTAACTCGGAGCCGGCCGGGCATCACGCCGGGCATCACGCTCCTTCCTTGGATGGACAACATTCGCAGTTGACACTTTGTGTCATTTTATCCGAGCGGACGGGCGCCGCGAGGCGGACCGTCCGGGGCGACTCTCGGCCTGTGTTTAAGGAGCCGGCCGGGCATCACGCTCCTTCCTTGGATGGACAACATTCGTAGTTGACACTTTGTGTCATTTTATCCGAGCGGGCGGGCGCCGCGAGGCGGACCGTCCGGGGCGACTCTCGGCCTGTGTTTAAGGAGCCGGCCGGGCATCACGCTCCTTCCTTGGATGGACAACATTCGCAGTTGACACTTTGTGTCATTTTATCCGAGCAGACGGGCGCCGCGAGGCGGACCGTCCGGGGCGACTCTCGGCCTGTGTTTAAGGAGCCGGCCGGGCATCACGCTCCTTCCTTGGATGGACAACATTCGTAGTTGAGACTTTGTGTCATTTTATCCGAGCGGGCGGGCGCCGCGAGGCGGACCGTCCGGGGCGACTCTCGGCCTTTGTTTAAGGAGCCGGCCGGGCATCACGCTCCTTCCTTGGATGGACAACATTCGCAGTTGACACTTTGTGTCATTTTATCCGAGCGGGCGGGCGCCACGAGGCGGACCGTCCGGGGCGACTCTCGGCCTGTGTTTAAGGAGCCGGCCGGGCATCACGCTCCTTCCTTGGATGGACAACATTCGCAGTTGACACTTTGTGTCATTTTATCCGAGCAGACGGGCGCCGCGAGGCGGACCGTCCGGGGCGACTCTCGGCCTGTGTTTAAGGAGCCGGCCGGGCATCACGCTCCTTCCTTGGATGGACAACATTCGTAGTTGACACTTTGTGTCATTTTATCCGAGCGGGCGGGCGCCGCGAGGCGGACCGTCCGGGGCGACTCTCGGCCTGTGTTTAAGGAGCCGGCCGGGCATCACGCTCCTTCCTTGGATGGACAACATTCGCAGTTGACACTTTGTGTCATTTTATCCGAGCAGACGGGCGCCGCGAGGCGGACCGTCCGGGGCGACTCTCGGCCTGTGTTTAAGGAGCCGGCCGGGCATCACGCTCCTTCCTTGGATGGACAACATTCGCAGTTGACACTTTGTGTCATTTTGTTCGGCCTGTGTTTAAGGAGGCGGCCGTCCTCCACTCGGTCCGTGTTTAAGGAGCAACACTCGCGCTCCGGTTCGGCCTGTGTTTAAGGAGGCGGCCGTCCTCCCCTTGGTCTGTGTTAAGGGCGACACTCGGTCCGTGTTTAAGGAGCCTGGCCCTCGCGCTCCGGTTCGGCCTGTATTTAGGGAGGCGGCCGTCCTCCGCTTGGTCTGTGTTAAGGGCGACACTCGGTCCGTGTTTAAGGAGCCTGGCCCTGACGCTCCTCTCCGGCCTGTGTTTAAGGAGGCGACCGTCCTCCCCTTGGTCTGTGTTAAGGGCGACACTCGGTCCGTGTTTAAGGAGCCTGGCCCTCGCGCTCCGGTTCGGCCTGTATTTAGGGAGGCGGCCGTCCTCCGCTTGGTCTGTGTTAAGGGCGACACTCGGTCCGTGTTTAAGGAGCCTGGCCCTGACGCTCCTCTCCGGCCTGTGTTTAAGGAGGCGGCCGTCCTCCCCTTGGTCTGTGTTAAGGGCGACACTCGGTCCGTGTTTAAGGAGCGGCCCTCGCGCTCCGGTTCGGCCTGTATTTAGGGAGGCGGCCGTCCTCCGCTTGGTCTGTGTTAAGGGCGACACTCGGTCCGTGTTTAAGGAGCGGCCCTCGCGCTCCGGTTCGGCCTGTATTTAGGGAGGCGGCCGTCCTCCGCTTGGTCTGTGTTAAGGGCGACACTCGGTCCGTGTTTAAGGAGCCGGCCCTGACGCTCCTCTTCGGCCTGTGTTTAAGGAGGCGGCCGTCCTCCACTTCCTTCCATGCACCACCACATTCGCAGTTGACACTTTGCCATTTTTTCAGAGAGGTGACACTTAGTCGTTTTTTCGAAAGTTGACACTTAGTCGTTTTTTTCAAAAGTTGACACTTTGCCGTTTTTTCAGAGAGGTGACACTTTGTCGTTTTTTCGAAAGTTGACACTTAGCCGTTTTTTCGAAAGTTGACACTTAGCCGTTTTTTCGAAAGTTGACACTTAGTCACTTTTTCGCCACAGTGACACCTCCAGCGCGTGCCACGGCGCTTTTCAGGTCTTCTATCCGACCTTGTGCTGTCGAGGACGGCGTGTCCGACGCCGTGGGGAGACCAGCACCATCTCCTCCATACTCGTAAACGAGGTGCTTTGGAAAACGGGGGGAAAGTCGATGAGTACACTGACTACTGGGACCATTTCATTGTACTCTGGCGCACCTGAAGACCAAAAAAGGTACTGCATCTTAGCCCGGGTACCTCACCCCCTGGTACCTCGAGGAGAACTTAGAAAAATTTCGACAAATTTTTGGTGAGCTCCAGGGAGAGAGGCTGATTTTTCGCTTTTTGAGGCCGACCGCCGAACCGGCGCGGGGCGGACTCACAAGCCCCGCAGAGCCGTGGGCACTTAGTCGTTTTTTCAGAGAGGCGACACTTAGTCGTTTTTTCGGAGGCGACACTTAGTCGTTTTTTCGAAAGTTGACACTTAGCCGTTTTTTCGAAAGTCGACACTTAGCCGTTTTTTTGGAAAGTTGACACTTAGTCGTTTTTTCGAAAGTTGACACTTAGTCGTTTTTTCGCCACAATTGGCTCTGAGCTCCAGGGGGAGAGGCTGGTTTTGCCTTATTTCAGGCCGGCTGGGGAACCGGCGCGGGTCGGATGCACGAGCCCGGCAGAGCCGTGGGCACTTAGAAAATTTTCGCCGATTAAGCTGGGACCTCCAGGCGGAGACCGGCATTCCTCGTCCTCGGGGTTCGACCCAGGAACCGGCGCTGGGCAGACGCCGTAGCCACGCAGAGCCGTGGGCACTTAGAAAATATTCGCCAAGTTGGCTCTGAGCTCCAGGCGGAGAGGCTGGTTTTGCCTTATTTCAGGCCGGCTGGGGAACCGGCGCGGGTCGGATGCACGAGCCCGCAGAGCCGTTGGCACTTTGCCATTTTCTCAGAGTCGACACTTAGTCGTTTTTTCAGAGAGGCGACACTCTGTCGTTTTTTCGAAAGTTGACACTTTGCCGTTTTTTCAGAGAGGCGACACTTAGCCGTTTTTTCGAAAGTTGACACTTAGCCGTTTTTTCGAAAGTCGACACTTAGCCGTTTTTTCAGAGATGTGACACTTTGCCGTTTTTTCGAAAGTCGACACTTAGCCGTTTTTTCAGAGATGTGACACTTAGAAACTTTTTGCCAAGTTGGCTGTGAGCTCCAGGAGGAGACCGTTATTTTTCGTCATTCGAGGCCGACTGCGGAACCGGCGCTGGGCGGACGCCAAAGCTCGGCAGGGCCGTGGGCACTTAGAAACTTTTTGCCAAGTTGGCTGTGAGCTCCAGGAGGAGACCGTTATTTTTCGTCATTCGAGGCCGACTGCGGAACCGGCGCTGGGCGGACGCCAAAGCTCGGCAGGGCCGTGGGCACTTAGAAACTTTTTGCCAAGTTGGCTGTGAGCTCCAGGAGGAGACCGTTATTTTTCGTCATTCGAGGCCGACTGCGGAACCGGCGCTGGGCGGACGCCAAAGCTCGGCAGGGCCGTGGGCACTTAGAAACTTTTTGCCAAGTTGGCTGTGAGCTCCAGGAGGAGACCGTTATTTTTCGTCATTCGAGGCCGACTGCGGAACCGGCGCTGGGCGGACGCCAAAGCTCGGCAGGGCCGTGGGCACTTAGAAACTTTTTGCCAAGTTGGCTGTGAGCTCCAGGAGGAGACCGTTATTTTTCGTCATTCGAGGCCGACTGCGGAACCGGCGCTGGGCGGACGCCAAAGCTCGGCAGGGCCGTGGGCACTTAGAAACTTTTTGCCAAGTTGGCTGTGAGCTCCAGGAGGAGACCGTTATTTTTCGTCATTCGAGGCCGACTGCGGAACCGGCGCTGGGCGGACGCCAAAGCTCGGCAGGGCCGTGGGCACTTAGAAACTTTTTGCCAAGTTGGCTGTGAGCTCCAGGAGGAGACCGTTATTTTTCGTCATTCGAGGCCGACTGCGGAACCGGCGCTGGGCGGACGCCAAAGCTCGGCAGGGCCGTGGGCACTTAGAAACTTTTTGCCAAGTTGGCTGTGAGCTCCAGGAGGAGACCGTTATTTTTCGTCATTCGAGGCCGACTGCGGAACCGGCGCTCGGCGGACGCCAAAGCTCGGCAGGGCCGTGGGCACTTAGAAACTTTTTGCCAAGTTGGCTGTGAGCTCCAGGAGGAGACCGTTATTTTTCGTCATTCGAGGCCGACTGCGGAACCGGCGCTGGGCGGACGCCAAAGCTCGGCAGGGCCGTGGGCACTTAGAAACTTTTTGCCAAGTTGGCTGTGAGCTCCAGGAGGAGACCGTCATTTTTCGTCATTCGAGGCCGGCTGCAGAACCGGCGCGGGTCGGATGCACGAGCCCGCAGAGCCGTGGGCACTTTGCCACTTTTTTGCCACAATTGGCTGTGAGCTCCAGGAGGAGACCGTTATTTTTCGTCATTCTAGGCCGGTTGCAGAACCGGCGCGGCTCGGATGCACGAGCCCGCAGAGCCGTGGGCACTTAGAAAATTTTCAGAGAGGCGACACTTTGCCATTTTTTCAGAGAGGTGACACTTAGTCGTTTTTTCGAAAGTTGACACTTAGCCGTTTTTTCGAAAGTTGACACTTAGTCGTTTTTTCGAAAGTTGACACTTAGTCGTTTTTTCGCCACAGTGCCCACCTCCAGCGCGTGCCACGGCGCTTTCCAGGTCTTCTATCCGACCTTGTGCTGTCGAGGACGGCGTGTCCGACGCCGTGGGGAGACCAGCACCATCTCCTCCATACTCGTAAACGAGGTGCTTTGGAAAACGGGGGGAAAGTCGATGAGTACACTGACTACTGGGACCATTTCATTGTACTCGGGCGCACCTGAAGACCAAAAAAGGTACTGCATCTTAGCCCGGGTACCTCACCCCCTGGTACCTCGAGGAGAACTTAGAAAAATTTCGACAAATTTTTGGTGAGCTCCAGGGAGAGAGGCTGATTTTTCGCTTTTTGAGGCCGACCGCCGAACCGGCGCGGGGCGGACTCACAAGCCCCGCAGAGCCGTGGGCACTCTGCCGTTTTTTCAGAGAGGCGACACTTAGTCGTTTTTTCGAAAGTTGACACTTAGCCGTTTTTTCGAAAGTTGACACTTAGCCGTTTTTTCGAAAGTCGACACTTAGCCGTTTTTTCGAAAGTTGACACTTAGTCGTTTTTTTGCCGATTTTGCTGGGACCTCCAGGCGAGGACCGGCGTTTTTCGTCTTCCGGGTCCGACCCGGGAACCAGCGCCGAGCGGACACATTCGCTCGCAAGTGCCGTTGGCACTTAGAAAATTTTTCGTTTGTCATGAGCTCCGGGCGAGGACCGGCGTTTTTCGTCTTCCGGGTTCGACCCGGGAACCAGCGCCGAGCGGACACATTCGCTCGCAAGTGCCGTTGGCACTTAGAAAATTTTTCGTTTGTCATGAGCTCCGGGCGGAGACCGGCGTTTTTCGTCTTCCGGGTCCGACCCGGGAACCAGCGCCGAGCGGACACATTCGCTCGCAAGTGCCGTTGGCACTTAGAAAATTTTTCGTTTGTCATGAGCTCCGGGCGAGGACCGGCGTTTTTCGTCTTCCGGGTTCGACCCGGGAACCAGCGCCGAGCGGACACATTCGCTCGCAAGTGCCGTTGGCACTTGGAAAATTTTTCGTTTGTCATGAGCTCCGGGCGGAGACCGGCGTTTTTCGTCTTCCGGGTTCGACCCGGGAACCAGCGCCGAGCGGACACATTCGCTCGCAAGTGCCGTTGGCACTTAGAAAATTTTTCGTTTGTCATGAGCTCCGGGCGAGGACCGGCGTTTTTCGTCTTCCGGGTTCGACCCGGGAACCAGCGCCGAGCGGACACATTCGCTCGCAAGTGCCGTTGGCACTTAGAAAATTTTTCGTTTGTCATGAGCTCCGGGCGGAGACCGGCGTTTTTCGTCTTCCGGGTTCGACCCGGGAACCAGCGCCGAGCGGACACATTCGCTCGCAAGTGCCGTTGGCACTTAGAAAATTTTTCGTTTGTCATGAGCTCCGGGCGGAGACCGGCATTTTTCGTCATTCGAGGCCGACGGGGGAACCAGCCGGAGCGGACACGTTTGCTCGGAAGAGCCGTTGGCACTTAGAAAAAATTCCGTGTCTCGTGAGCTCCAGGGGGGACAGGCTGGTTTTATTCATCCGTAGCCGACATGGGAACCAGCGCGGAGCGGATTGGTGTTGCGCTGGCATATACCTCATCTCTCTCAGGAGTCCCCCCCTTATACGTGCCGATTGTGTTTTGGAAAACGGGGGGTAACTGGATGAGTACACTGACTAGGGGGACCAGTACACTAGCGAGTGGGACCAGTACACTGACTAGTGGGACCAACACACTATGAGCGCCTGGTACCTAAAATGGAAGTATAGAGGCCGACTTTCGGGCAAGATCACGCCGTGTTAGGCTTCCAGGACCTCGGCTAAGCAATTTTAACGGGTCGCCCGGTTCTTTTTTGATCCAGCCCGGTTCTTTTTTTATCCAGCCCGGTTCTTTTTACACTTCCAGCTGGAGCTCGGGAGCGGCTTTTTGCACAAGATCACGCCGTGTTAGGCTTCCAGGACCTCGGCTAAGCAATTTTAACGGGCCGCCCGGTTCTTTTTTGATCCAGCCCGGTTCTTTTTTTTATCCAGCCTGGTTCTTTTTACACTTCCAGCTGGAGCTCGGGAGCGGCTTTTTGCACAAGATCACGCCGTGTTAGGCTTCCAGGACCTCGGCTAAGCAATTTTAACGGGTCGCCCGGTTCTTTTTTTTTATCCAGCCCGGTTCTTTTTTTTATCCAGCCTGGTTCTTTTTACACTTCCAGCTGGAGCTCGGGAGCGGCTTTTTGCACAAGATCACGCCGTGTTAGGCTTCCAGGACCTCGGCTAAGCAATTTTAACGGGTCGCCCGGTTCTTTTTTGATCCAGCCCGGTTCTTTTTTTATCCAGCCCGGTTCTTTTTACACTTCCAGCTGGAGCTCGGGAGCGGCTTTTTGCACAAGATCACGCCGTGTTAGGCTTCCAGGACCTCGGCTAAGCAATTTTAACTGGTCGCCCGGTTCTTTTTTGATCCAGCCCGGTTCTTTTTTTTATCCAGCCCGGTTCTTTTTACACTTCCAGCTGGAGCTCGGGAGCGGCTTTTTGCACAAGATCACGCCGGGTTAGGCTTCCAGGACCTCGGCTAAGCAATTTTAACGGGCCGCCCGGTTCTTTTTTTTATCCAGCCCGGTTCTTTTTACACTTCCAGCTGGAGCTCGGGAGCGGCTTTTTGCACAAGATCACGCCGGGTTAGGCTTCCAGGACCTCGGCTAAGCAATTTTAACGGGTCGCCCGGTTCTTTTTTGATCCAGCCCGGTTCTTTTTTTATCCAGCCCGGTTCTTTTTACACTTCCAGCTGGAGCTCGGGAGCGGCTTTTTGCACAAGATCACGCCGTGTTAGGCTTCCAGGACCTCGGCTAAGCAATTTTAACGGGTCGCCCGGTTCTTTTTTGATCCAGCCCGGTTCTTTTTTTTATCCAGCCCGGTTCTTTTCACACTTCCAGCTGGAGCTCGGCAGCGGCTATTTGCACAAGATCACGCCGGGTTAGGCTTCCAGGACCTCGGCTAAGCAATTTTAACGGGTCGCCCGGTTCTTTTTTGATCCAGCCCGGTTCTTTTTTTTTATCCAGCCCGGTTCTTTTTACACTTCCAGCTGGAGCTCGGGAGCGGCTTTTTGCACAAGATCACGCCGGGTTAGGCTTCCAGGACCTCGGCTAAGCAATTTTAACGGGCCGCCCGGTTCTTTTTTTTATCCAGCCCGGTTCTTTTTACACTTCCAGCTGGAGCTCGGGAGCGGCTTTTTGCACAAGATCACGCCGGGTTAGGCTTCCAGGACCTCGGCTAAGCAATTTTAACGGGTCGCCCGGTTCTTTTTTTGATCCAGCCCGGTTCTTTTTTTATCCAGCCCGGTTCTTTTTACACTTCCAGCTGGAGCTCGGGAGCGGCTTTTTGCACAAGATCACGCCGTGTTAGGCTTCCAGGACCTCGGCTAAGCAATTTTAACGGGTCGCCCGGTTCTTTTTTGATCCAGCCCGGTTCTTTTTTTTATCCAGCCCGGTTCTTTTCACACTTCCAGCTGGAGCTCGGCAGCGGCTATTTGCACAAGATCACGCCGGGTTAGGCTTCCAGGACCTCGGCTAAGCAATTTTAACGGGCCGCCCGGTTCTTTTTTTTATCCAGCCCGGTTCTTTTTACACTTCCAGCTGGAGCTCGGGAGCGGCTTTTTGCACAAGATCACGCCGTGTTAGGCTTCCAGGACCTCGGCTAAGCAATTTTAACGGGTCGCCCGGTTCTTTTTTGATCCAGCCCGGTTCTTTTTTTATCCAGCCCGGTTCTTTTTACACTTCCAGCTGGAGCTCGGGAGCGGCTTTTTGCACAAGATCACGCCGTGTTAGGCTTCCAGGACCTCGGCTAAGCAATTTTAACGGGCCGCCCGGTTCTTTTTTGATCCAGCCCGGTTCTTTTTTTTATCCAGCCTGGTTCTTTTTACACTTCCAGCTGGAGCTCGGGAGCGGCTTTTTGCACAAGATCACGCCGGGTTAGGCTTCCAGGACCTCGGCTAAGCAATTTTAACGGGTCGCCCGGTTCTTTTTTTTTATCCAGCCCGGTTCTTTTTTTTATCCAGCCTGGTTCTTTTTACACTTCCAGCTGGAGCTCGGGAGCGGCTTTTTGCACAAGATCACGCCGTGTTAGGCTTCCAGGACCTCGGCTAAGCAATTTTAACGGGTCGCCCGGTTCTTTTTTGATCCAGCCCGGTTCTTTTTTTATCCAGCCCGGTTCTTTTTACACTTCCAGCTGGAGCTCGGGAGCGGCTTTTTGCACAAGATCACGCCGTGTTAGGCTTCCAGGACCTCGGCTAAGCAATTTTAACGGGTCGCCCGGTTCTTTTTTGATCCAGCCCGGTTCTTTTTTTTATCCAGCCCGGTTCTTTTTACACTTCCAGCTGGAGCTCGGGAGCGGCTTTTTGCACAAGATCACGCCGGGTTAGGTTTCCAGGACCTCGGCTAAGCAATTTTAACGGGCCGCCCGGTTCTTTTTTTTATCCAGCCCGGTTCTTTTTACACTTCCAGCTGGAGCTCGGGAGCGGCTTTTTGCACAAGATCACGCCGGGTTAGGCTTCCAGGACCTCGGCTAAGCAATTTTAACGGGTCGCCCGGTTCTTTTTTGATCCAGCCCGGTTCTTTTTTTATCCAGCCCGGTTCTTTTTACACTTCCAGCTGGAGCTCGGGAGCGGCTTTTTGCACAAGATCACGCCGTGTTAGGCTTCCAGGACCTCGGCTAAGCAATTTTAACGGGTCGCCCGGTTCTTTTTTGATCCAGCCCGGTTCTTTTTTTTATCCAGCCCGGTTCTTTTCACACTTCCAGCTGGAGCTCGGCAGCGGCTATTTGCACAAGATCACGCCGGGTTAGGCTTCCAGGACCTCGGCTAAGCAATTTTAACGGGTCGCCCGGTTCTTTTTTGATCCAGCCCGGTTCTTTTTTTTTATCCAGCCCGGTTCTTTTTACACTTCCAGCTGGAGCTCGGGAGCGGCTTTTTGCACAAGATCACGCCGGGTTAGGCTTCCAGGACCTCGGCTAAGCAATTTTAACGGGCCGCCCGGTTCTTTTTTTTATCCAGCCCGGTTCTTTTTACACTTCCAGCTGGAGCTCGGGAGCGGCTTTTTGCACAAGATCACGCCGGGTTAGGCTTCCAGGACCTCGGCTAAGCAATTTTAACGGGTCGCCCGGTTCTTTTTTTGATCCAGCCCGGTTCTTTTTTTATCCAGCCCGGTTCTTTTTACACTTCCAGCTGGAGCTCGGGAGCGGCTTTTTGCACAAGATCACGCCGTGTTAGGCTTCCAGGACCTCGGCTAAGCAATTTTAACGGGTCGCCCGGTTCTTTTTTGATC
Organism: Syngnathus leptorhynchus; assembly: GCF_054491065.1. NCBI lineage: Eukaryota > Metazoa > Chordata > Actinopteri > Syngnathiformes > Syngnathidae > Syngnathus > Syngnathus leptorhynchus. The sequence goes on along the minus strand of NW_028231991.1, from coordinate 697,478 downwards.
CAGCCCGGTTCTTTTTTTTATCCAGCCCGGTTCTTTTCACACTTCCAGCTGGAGCTCGGCAGCGGCTATTTGCACAAGATCACGCCGGGTTAGGCTTCCAGGACCTCGGCTAAGCAATTTTAACGGGCCGCCCGGTTCTTTTTTTTATCCAGCCCGGTTCTTTTTACACTTCCAGCTGGAGCTCGGGAGCGGCTTTTTGCACAAGATCACGCCGTGTTAGGCTTCCAGGACCTCGGCTAAGCAATTTTAACGGGCCGCCCGGTTCTTTTTTTTATCCAGCCCGGTTCTTTTTTTATCCAGCCCGGTTCTTTTTACACTTCCAGCTGGAGCTCGGGAGCGGCTTTTTGCACAAGATCACGCCGTGTTAGGCTTCCAGGACCTCGGCTAAGCAATTTTAACGGGTCGCCCGGTTCTTTTTTGATCCAGCCCGGTTCTTTTTTTTATCCAGCCCGGTTCTTTTCACACTTCCAGCTGGAGCTCGGCAGCGGCTATTTGCACAAGATCACGCCGGGTTAGGCTTCCAGGACCTCGGCTAAGCAATTTTAACGGGCCGCCCGGTTCTTTTTTTTATCCAGCCCGGTTCTTTTTACACTTCCAGCTGGAGCTCGGGAGCGGCTTTTTGCACAAGATCACGCCGTGTTAGGCTTCCAGGACCTCGGCTAAGCAATTTTAACGGGCCGCCCGGTTCTTTTTTTTATCCAGCCCGGTTCTTTTTACACTTCCAGCTGGAGCTCGGGAGCGGCTTTTTGCACAAGATCACGCCGTGTTAGGCTTCCAGGACCTCGGCTAAGCAATTTTAACGGGCCGCCCGGTTCTTTTTTTTATCCAGCCCGGTTCTTTTTACACTTCCAGCTGGAGCTCGGGAGCGGCTTTTTGCACAAGATCACGCCGTGTTAGGCTTCCAGGACCTCGGCTAAGCAATTTTAACGGGCCGCCCGGTTCTTTTTTTTATCCAGCCCGGTTCTTTTTTTATCCAGCCCGGTTCTTTTTACACTTCCAGCTGGAGCTCGGGAGCGGCTTTTTGCACAAGATCACGCCGTGTTAGGCTTCCAGGACCTCGGCTAAGCAATTTTAACGGGTCGCCCGGTTCTTTTTTTATCCAGCCCGGTTCTTTTTTTTATCCAGCCCGGTTCTTTTTACACTTCCAGCTGGAGCTCGGGATGGACTTTTTGGGCAAGATCACGCCGACTTAGCAAGCAAGGTGGAAGTGCCAGCATGCTCCGTGGCTGGAAGTGTGGATGTGCCAGCACCCTCCGTGCCTGGAGCTATGGAAGTGTGGAGCTCCAGCACCCTCCCTGCCTATGGAAGTGTGGAGCTCCAGCACCCTCCCTGCCTATGGAAGTGTGGAGCTCCAGCACCCTCCCTGCCTATGGAAGTGTGGAGCTCCAGCACCCTCCGTGCCTATGGAAGTGTGGAGCTCCAGCACCCTCCCTGCCTATGGAAGTGTGGAGCTCCAGCACCCTCCCTGCCTATGGAAGTGTGGAGCTCCAGCACCCTCCCTGCCTATGGAAGTGTGGAGCTCCAGCACCCTCCCTGCCTATGGAAGTGTGGAGCTCCAGCACCCTCCCTGCCTATGGAAGTGTGGAGCTCCAGCACCCTCCCTGCCTATGGAAGTGTGGAGCTCCAGCACCCTCCCTGCCTATGGAAGTGTGGAGCTCCAGCACCCTCCCTGCCTATGGAAGTGTGGAGCTCCAGCACCCTCCCTGCCTATGGAAGTGTGGAGCTCCAGCACCCTCCCTGCCTATGGAAGTGTGGAGCTCCAGCACCCTCCGTGCCTATGGAAGTGTGGAGCTCCAGCACCCTCCGTGCCTATGGAAGTGTGGAGCTCCAGCACCCTCCCTGCCTATGGAAGTGTGGAGCTCCAGCACCCTCCGTGCCTATGGAAGTGTGGAGCTCCAGCACCCTCCGTGCCTATGGAAGTGTGGAGCTCCAGCACCCTCCGTGCCTATGGAAGTGTGGAGCTCCAGCACCCTCCGTGCCTGGAGCTATGGAGCTATGGAGCTATGGAAGTATGGAGCTATGGAGCTATGGAAGTATGGAGCTATGGAGCTCTGGAGCTATGGAGCTATGGAAGTATGGAGCTATGGAGCTATGGAGGTATGGAGCTCTGGAGCTCTGGAGGTATGGAGCTCTGGAGGTATGGAGCTATGGAGCCCTGGAGCTCTGGAGGTATGGAGCTATGGTGCTATGGAGCTCTGAAGCCATGGAGCTCTGGTGCTATGGAGCTCTGGAGCTCTGGAGGTATGGAGCTCTGGAGGTATGGAGCTATGGAGCCCTGGAGCTCTGGAGGTATGGAGCTATGGTGCTATGGAGCTCTGAAGCCATGGAGCTCTGGTGCTATGGAGCTCTGGAGCTCTGGAGGTATGGAGCTCTGGAGGTATGGAGCTCTGGAGGTATGGAGCTATGGAGCCCTGGAGCTCTGGAGGTATGGAGCTATGGTGCTATGGAGCTCTGAAGCCATGGAGCTCTGGTGCTATGGAGCTCTGGAGGTATGGAGCTCTGGAGGTATGGAGCTCTGGAGGTATGGAGCTATGGAGCCCTGGAGCTCTGGAGGTATGGAGCTATGGTGCTATGGAGCTCTGAAGCCATGGAGCTCTGGTGCTATGGAGCTCTGGAGGTATGGAGCTCTGGAGGTATGGAGCTCTGGAGGTATGGAGCTATGGAGCCCTGGAGCTCTGGAGGTATGGAGCTATGGTGCTATGGAGCTCTGAAGCCATGGAGCTCTGGTGCTATGGAGCTCTGGAGGTATGGAGCTCTGGAGGTATGGAGCTCTGGAGGTATGGAGCTATGGAGCCCTGGAGCTCTGGAGGTATGGAGCTATGGTGCTATGGAGCTCTGAAGCCATGGAGCTCTGGTGCTATGGAGCTATGGAGCTCTGGTGCTATGGAGCTATGGAGGTATGGAGCCACCAGCCAGCACCCTCCGTGGCTGGATCAATGGAAGTGTTTTAGGTACCAGGCAGCCAAAGGGCCGAGGCCTCACGCTCGACCACGCCGGCGCAGAGTTCCAGCCGCTCGGATAAGCTCTGTCACTCACCCGCCGCGCAGCCACCGGTAACGGGGAAATGTCGCCGCCTTGTGGACACGCCGTTGTAAATGAATGGGCTTTCGCACTTAGTGCAATTTTCGCCAACTCTCTGACTTAGAGCTATGGAAGTATGGAGCTATGGAGCCACCAGCCACCCAGGCTGGAGCTCTGGAGCTCTGGAGGTATGGAGCTCTGGTGCTATGGAAGTATGGAGCTCTGGTGCTATGGAAGTATGGAGCTATGGAGGTATGGAAGTATGGAGCTATGGAAGTATGGAGCTATGGAGCTCTGGAAGTATGGAGCTATGGAGCTCTGGAGGTATGGAGCCCTGGAGCTATGGAGCCCTGGAGCTATGGAAGTATGGAGCTCTGGTGCTATGGAGCTATGGAGCTCTGGTGCTATGGAGCTATGGAGCTATGGAGCTCTGGAGCTATGGAGCTCTGGAGGTATGGAGCTATGGAGCTATGGAGCTCTGGAGGTATGGAGCTATGGAGCTATGGAAGTATGGAGCTCTGGTGCTATGGAGCTATGGAGCTCTGGTGCTATGGAGCTATGGAGCTCTGGTGCTATGGAGCTATGGAGCTATGGAGCTCTGGAAGTATGGAGCTCTGGTGCTATGGAGCTATGGAGCTCTGGTGCTATGGAGCTATGGAGCTCTGGTGCTATGGAGCTCTGGTGCTATGGAGCTCTGGTGCTATGGAGCTATGGAGCTCTGGTGCTATGGAGCTATGGAGCTCTGGAGGTATGGAGCTCTGGAGGTATGGAGCTCTGGAGGTATGGAGCTATGGAGCCCTGGAGCTCTGGAGGTATGGAGCTATGGTGCTATGGAGCTCTGAAGCCATGGAGCTCTGGTGCTATGGAGCTCTGGAGCTCTGGAGGTATGGAGCTCTGGAGGTATGGAGCTATGGAGCCCTGGAGCTCTGGAGGTATGGAGCTATGGAGCTCTGAAGCCATGGAGCTCTGGTGCTATGGAGCTCTGGAGCTCTGGAGGTATGGAGCTCTGGAGGTATGGAGCTCTGGAGGTATGGAGCTATGGAGCCCTGGAGCTCTGGAGGTATGGAGCTATGGTGCTATGGAGCTCTGAAGCCATGGAGCTCTGGTGCTATGGAGCTCTGGAGGTATGGAGCTCTGGAGGTATGGAGCTCTGGAGGTATGGAGCTATGGAGCCCTGGAGCTCTGGAGGTATGGAGCTATGGTGCTATGGAGCTCTGAAGCCATGGAGCTCTGGTGCTATGGAGCTCTGGAGGTATGGAGCTCTGGAGGTATGGAGCTCTGGAGGTATGGAGCTATGGAGCCCTGGAGCTCTGGAGGTATGGAGCTATGGTGCTATGGAGCTCTGAAGCCATGGAGCTCTGGTGCTATGGAGCTATGGAGCTCTGGTGCTATGGAGCTATGGAGGTATGGAGCCACCAGCCAGCACCCTCCGTGGCTGGATCAATGGAAGTGTTTTAGGTACCAGGCAGCCAAAGGGCCGAGGCCTCACGCTCGACCACGCCGGCGCAGAGTTCCAGCCGCTCGGATAAGCTCTGTCACTCACCCGCCGCGCAGCCACCGGTAACGGGGAAATGTCGCCGCCTGGCGGACACGCCGTTGTAAATGAATGGGCTTTCGCACTTAGTGCAATTTTCGCCAACTCTCTGACTTAGAGCTATGGAAGTATGGAGCTATGGAGCCACCAGCCACCCAGGCTGGAGCTATGGAGCTCTGGAGGTATGGAGCTCAGGTGCTATGGAAGTATGGAGCTATGGAGCTATGGAAGTATGGAGCTATGGAGCTATGGAGCTCTGGAAGTATGGAGCTATGGAGCTCTGGAGGTATGGAGCTATGGAGCCCTGGAGCCCTGGAGCTATGGAGCTCTGGTGCTATGGAGGTATGGAGCTCTGGAGGTATGGAGCTCTGGAGGTATGGAGCTATGGAGCTATGGAGCCCTGGAGCTATGGAGCTATGGAGCCCTGGAGCTATGGAGCTATGGAGCCCTGGAGCTATGGAGCTATGGAGCTCTGGTGCTATGGAGCTATGGAGCTCTGGTGCTATGGAGCTATGGAGCTCTGGTGCTATGGAGCTATGGAGCTCTGGTGCTATGGAGCTATGGAGCTCTGGAAGTATGGAGCTATGGAGCTCTGGAGGTATGGAGCTATGGAGCCCTGGAGCTATGGAGCCCTGGAGCTATGGAAGTATGGAGCTCTGGTGCTATGGAGCTATGGAGCTCTGGTGCTATGGAGCTATGGAGCTCTGGAGCTATGGAGCTCTGGAGGTATGGAGCTATGGAGCTATGGAGCTCTGGAGGTATGGAGCTATGGAGCTATGGAAGTATGGAGCTCTGGTGCTATGGAGCTATGGAGCTCTGGTGCTATGGAGCTATGGAGCTCTGGTGCTATGGAGCTATGGAGCTATGGAGCTCTGGAAGTATGGAGCTCTGGTGCTATGGAGCTATGGAGCTCTGGTGCTATGGAGCTATGGAGCTCTGGTGCTATGGAGCTATGGAGCTCTGGTGCTATGGAGCTCTGGTGCTATGGAGCTCTGGTGCTATGGAGCTATGGAGCTCTGGTGCTATGGAGCTATGGAGCTCTGGAGGTATGGAGCTCTGGAGGTATGGAGCTCTGGAGGTATGGAGCTTTGGAGCCCTGGAGCTCTGGAGGTATGGAGCTATGGTGCTATGGAGCTCTGAAGCCATGGAGCTCTGGTGCTATGGAGCTCTGGAGCTCTGGAGGTATGGAGCTCTGGAGGTATGGAGCTATGGAGCCCTGGAGCTCTGGAGGTATGGAGCTATGGTGCTATGGAGCTCTGAAGCCATGGAGCTCTGGTGCTATGGAGCTCTGGAGCTCTGGAGGTATGGAACTCTGGAGGTATGGAGCTATGGAGCCCTGGAGCTCTGGAGGTATGGAGCTATGGTGCTATGGAGCTCTGAAGCCATGGAGCTCTGGTGCTATGGAGCTCTGGAGCTCTGGAGGTATGGAGCTCTGGAGGTATGGAGCTCTGGAGGTATGGAGCTATGGAGCCCTGGAGCTCTGGAGGTATGGAGCTATGGTGCTATGGAGCTCTGAAGCCATGGAGCTCTGGTGCTATGGAGCTCTGGAGGTATGGAGCTCTGGAGGTATGGAGCTCTGGAGGTATGGAGCTATGGAGCCCTGGAGCTCTGGAGGTATGGAGCTATGGTGCTATGGAGCTCTGAAGCCATGGAGCTCTGGTGCTATGGAGCTATGGAGCTCTGGTGCTATGGAGCTATGGAGGTATGGAGCCACCAGCCAGCACCCTCCGTGGCTGGATCAATGGAAGTGTTTTAGGTACCAGGCAGCCAAAGGGCCGAGGCCTCACGCTCGACCACGCAGGCGCAGAGTTCCAGCCGCTCGGATAAGCTCTGTCACTCACCCGCCGCGCAGCCACCGGTAACGGGGAAATGTCGCCGCCTTGTGGACACGCCGTTGTAAATGAATGGGCTTTCGCACTTAGTGCAATTTTCGCCAACTCTCTGACTTAGAGCTATGGAAGTATGGAGCTATGGAGCCACCAGCCACCCAGGCTGGAGCTCTGGAGCTCTGGAGGTATGGAGCTCTGGTGCTATGGAAGTATGGAGCTCTGGTGCTATGGAAGTATGGAGCTATGGAGCTATGGAGCTCTGGAAGTATGGAGCTATGGAGCTCTGGAGGTATGGAGCTATGGAGCCCTGGAGCCCTGGAGCTATGGAGCCCTGGAGCTATGGAGCTATGGAGCCCTGGAGCTATGGAGCTATGGAGCCCTGGAGCTATGGAGCTATGGAGCTCTGGTGCTATGGAGCTATGGAGCTCTGGTGCTATGGAGCTATGGAGCTCTGGTGCTATGGAGCTATGGAGCTCTGGTGCTATGGAGCTATGGAGCTCTGGAAGTATGGAGCTATGGAGCTCTGGAGGTATGGAGCTATGGAGCTCTGGAGGTATGGAGCTATGGAGCCCTGGAGCTATGGAGCCCTGGAGCTATGGAAGTATGGAGCTCTGGTGCTATGGAGCTATGGAGCTCTGGTGCTATGGAGCTATGGAGCTCTGGAGCTATGGAGCTCTGGAGGTATGGAGCTATGGAGCTCTGGAGGTATGGAGCTATGGAGCTATGGAAGTATGGAGCTCTGGTGCTATGGAGCTATGGAGCTCTGGTGCTATGGAGCTATGGAGCTCTGGTGCTATGGAGCTATGGAGCTATGGAGCTCTGGAAGTATGGAGCTCTGGTGCTATGGAGCTATGGAGCTCTGGTGCTATGGAGCTATGGAGCTCTGGTGCTATGGAGCTATGGAGCTCTGGTGCTATGGAGCTATGGTGCTATGGAGCTCTGGTGCTATGGAGCTATGGAGCTCTGGTGCTATGGAGCTATGGAGCTCTGGAGGTATGGAGCTCTGGAGCTATGGAGCTCTGGAGGTATGGAGCTATGGAGCCCTGGAGCTATGGAGCCCTGGAGCTATGGAAGTATGGAGCTCTGGTGCTATGGAGCTATGGAGCTCTGGTGCTATGGAGCTATGGAGCTCTGGAGCTATGGAGCTCTGGAGGTATGGAGTTATGGAGCTCTGGAGGTATGGAGCTATGGAGCTATGGAAGTATGGAGCTCTGGTGCTATGGAGCTATGGAGCTCTGGTGCTATGGAGCTATGGAGCTCTGGTGCTATGGAGCTATGGAGCTATGGAGCTCTGGAAGTATGGAGCTCTGGTGCTATGGAGCTATGGAGCTCTGGTGCTATGGAGCTATGGAGCTCTGGTGCTATGGAGCTATGGAGCTCTGGTGCTATGGAGCTATGGTGCTATGGAGCTCTGGTGCTATGGAGCTATGGAGCTCTGGTGCTATGGAGCTATGGAGCTCTGGAGGTATGGAGCTCTGGAGGTATGGAGCTCTGGAGGTATGGAGCTTTGGAGCCCTGGAGCTCTGGAGGTATGGAGCTATGGTGCTATGGAGCTCTGAAGCCATGGAGCTCTGGTGCTATGGAGCTATGGAGCTCTGGTGCTATGGAGCTATGGAGGTATGGAGCCACCAGCCAGCACCCTCCGTGGCTGGATCAATGGAAGTGTTTTAGGTACCAGGCAGCCAAAGGGCCGAGGCCTCACGCTCGACCACGCCGGCGCAGAGTTCCAGCCGCTCGGATAAGCTCTGTCACTCACCCGCCGCGCAGCCACCGGTAACGGGGAAATGTCGCCGCCTTGTGGACACGCCGTTGTAAATGAATGGGCTTTCGCACTTAGTGCAATTTTCGCCAACTCTCTGACTTAGAGCTATGGAAGTATGGAGCTATGGAGCCACCAGCCACCCAGGCTGGAGCTCTGGAGCTCTGGAGGTATGGAGCTCTGGTGCTATGGAAGTATGGAGCTCTGGTGCTATGGAAGTATGGAGCTATGGAGGTATGGAAGTATGGAGCTATGGAAGTATGGAGCTATGGAGCTCTGGAAGTATGGAGCTATGGAGCTCTGGAGGTATGGAGCCCTGGAGCTATGGAGCCCTGGAGCTATGGAAGTATGGAGCTCTGGTGCTATGGAGCTATGGAGCTCTGGTGCTATGGAGCTATGGAGCTATGGAGCTCTGGAGCTATGGAGCTCTGGAGGTATGGAGCTATGGAGCTATGGAGCTCTGGAGGTATGGAGCTATGGAGCTATGGAAGTATGGAGCTCTGGTGCTATGGAGCTATGGAGCTCTGGTGCTATGGAGCTATGGAGCTCTGGTGCTATGGAGCTATGGAGCTATGGAGCTCTGGAAGTATGGAGCTCTGGTGCTATGGAGCTATGGAGCTCTGGTGCTATGGAGCTATGGAGCTCTGGTGCTATGGAGCTCTGGTGCTATGGAGCTCTGGTGCTATGGAGCTATGGAGCTCTGGTGCTATGGAGCTATGGAGCTCTGGAGGTATGGAGCTCTGGAGGTATGGAGCTCTGGAGGTATGGAGCTATGGAGCCCTGGAGCTCTGGAGGTATGGAGCTATGGTGCTATGGAGCTCTGAAGCCATGGAGCTCTGGTGCTATGGAGCTCTGGAGCTCTGGAGGTATGGAGCTCTGGAGGTATGGAGCTATGGAGCCCTGGAGCTCTGGAGGTATGGAGCTATGGAGCTCTGAAGCCATGGAGCTCTGGTGCTATGGAGCTCTGGAGCTCTGGAGGTATGGAGCTCTGGAGGTATGGAGCTCTGGAGGTATGGAGCTATGGAGCCCTGGAGCTCTGGAGGTATGGAGCTATGGTGCTATGGAGCTCTGAAGCCATGGAGCTCTGGTGCTATGGAGCTCTGGAGGTATGGAGCTCTGGAGGTATGGAGCTCTGGAGGTATGGAGCTATGGAGCCCTGGAGCTCTGGAGGTATGGAGCTATGGTGCTATGGAGCTCTGAAGCCATGGAGCTCTGGTGCTATGGAGCTCTGGAGGTATGGAGCTCTGGAGGTATGGAGCTCTGGAGGTATGGAGCTATGGAGCCCTGGAGCTCTGGAGGTATGGAGCTATGGTGCTATGGAGCTCTGAAGCCATGGAGCTCTGGTGCTATGGAGCTATTGAGCTCTGGTGCTATGGAGCTATGGAGGTATGGAGCCACCAGCCAGCACCCTCCGTGGCTGGATCAATGGAAGTGTTTTAGGTACCAGGCAGCCAAAGGGCCGAGGCCTCACGCTCGACCACGCCGGCGCAGAGTTCCAGCCGCTCGGATAAGCTCTGTCACTCACCCGCCGCGCAGCCACCGGTAACGGGGAAATGTCGCCGCCTGGCGGACACGCCGTTGTAAATGAATGGGCTTTCGCACTTAGTGCAATTTTCGCCAACTCTCTGACTTAGAGCTATGGAAGTATGGAGCTATGGAGCCACCAGCCACCAAGGCTGGAGCTATGGAGCTCTGGAGGTATGGAGCTCAGGTGCTATGGAAGTATGGAGCTATGGAGCTATGGAAGTATGGAGCTATGGAGCTATGGAGCTCTGGAAGTATGGAGCTATGGAGCTATGGAGCTCTGGAGGTATGGAGCTATGGAGCCCTGGAGCCCTGGAGCTATGGAGCTCTGGTGCTATGGAGGTATGGAGCTCTGGAGGTATGGAGCTCTGGAGGTATGGAGCTATGGAGCTATGGAGCCCTGGAGCTATGGAGCTATGGAGCCCTGGAGCTATGGAGCTATGGAGCCCTGGAGCTATGGAGCTATGGAGCTCTGGTGCTATGGAGCTATGGAGCTCTGGTGCTATGGAGCTATGGAGCTCTGGTGCTATGGAGCTATGGAGCTCTGGTGCTATGGAGCTATGGAGCTCTGGAAGTATGGAGCTATGGAGCTCTGGAGGTATGGAGCTATGGAGCCCTGGAGCTATGGAGCCCTGGAGCTATGGAAGTATGGAGCTCTGGTGCTATGGAGCTATGGAGCTCTGGTGCTATGGAGCTATGGAGCTCTGGAGCTATGGAGCTCTGGAGGTATGGAGCTATGGAGCTATGGAGCTCTGGAGGTATGGAGCTATGGAGCTATGGAAGTATGGAGCTCTGGTGCTATGGAGCTATGGAGCTCTGGTGCTATGGAGCTATGGAGCTCTGGTGCTATGGAGCTATGGAGCTATGGAGCTCTGGAAGTATGGAGCTCTGGTGCTATGGAGCTATGGAGCTCTGGTGCTATGGAGCTATGGAGCTCTGGTGCTATGGAGCTATGGAGCTCTGGTGCTATGGAGCTCTGGTGCTATGGAGCTCTGGTGCTATGGAGCTATGGAGCTCTGGTGCTATGGAGCTATGGAGCTCTGGAGGTATGGAGCTCTGGAGGTATGGAGCTCTGGAGGTATGGAGCTTTGGAGCCCTGGAGCTCTGGAGGTATGGAGCTATGGTGCTATGGAGCTCTGAAGCCATGGAGCTCTGGTGCTATGGAGCTCTGGAGCTCTGGAGGTATGGAGCTCTGGAGGTATGGAGCTATGGAGCCCTGGAGCTCTGGAGGTATGGAGCTATGGTGCTATGGAGCTCTGAAGCCATGGAGCTCTGGTGCTATGGAGCTCTGGAGCTCTGGAGGTATGGAGCTCTGGAGGTATGGAGCTATGGAGCCCTGGAGCTCTGGAGGTATGGAGCTATGGTGCTATGGAGCTCTGAAGCCATGGAGCTCTGGTGCTATGGAGCTCTGGAGCTCTGGAGGTATGGAGCTCTGGAGGTATGGAGCTCTGGAGGTATGGAGCTATGGAGCCCTGGAGCTCTGGAGGTATGGAGCTATGGTGCTATGGAGCTCTGAAGCCATGGAGCTCTGGTGCTATGGAGCTCTGGAGGTATGGAGCTCTGGAGGTATGGAGCTCTGGAGGTATGGAGCTATGGAGCCCTGGAGCTCTGGAGGTATGGAGCTATGCTGCTATGGAGCTCTGAAGCCATGGAGCTCTGGTGCTATGGAGCTCTGGAGGTATGGAGCTCTGGAGGTATGGAGCTCTGGAGGTATGGAGCTATGGAGCCCTGGAGCTCTGGAGGTATGGAGCTATGGTGCTATGGAGCTCTGAAGCCATGGAGCTCTGGTGCTATGGAGCTATGGAGCTCTGGTGCTATGGAGCTATGGAGGTATGGAGCCACCAGCCAGCACCCTCCGTGGCTGGATCAATGGAAGTGTTTTAGGTACCAGGCAGCCAAAGGGCCGAGGCCTCACGCTCGACCACGCCGGCGCAGAGTTCCAGCCGCTCGGATAAGCTCTGTCACTCACCCGCCGCGCAGCCACCGGTAACGGGGAAATGTCGCCGCCTTGTGGACACGCCGTTGTAAATGAATGGGCTTTCGCACTTAGTGCAATTTTCGCCAACTCTCTGACTGGAGCTATGGAAGTATGGAGCTATGGAGCCACCAGCCACCCAGGCTGGAGCTATGGAGCTCTGGAGGTATGGAGCTCTGGTGCTATGGAAGTATGGAGCTATGGAGCTATGGAAGTATGGAGCTATGGAGCTATGGAGCTCTGGAAGTATGGAGCTATGGAGCTCTGGAGGTATGGAGCTATGGAGCCCTGGAGCCCTGGAGCTATGGAGCCCTGGAGCTATGGAGCTATGGAGCCCTGGAGCTATGGAGCTATGGAGCCCTGGAGCTATGGAGCTATGGAGCTCTGGTGCTATGGAGCTATGGAGCTCTGGTGCTATGGAGCTATGGAGCTCTGGTGCTATGGAGCTATGGAGCTCTGGTGCTATGGAGCTATGGAGCTCTGGAAGTATGGAGCTATGGAGCTCTGGAGGTATGGAGCTATGGAGCTCTGGAGGTATGGAGCTATGGAGCCCTGGAGCTATGGAGCCCTGGAGCTATGGAAGTATGGAGCTCTGGTGCTATGGAGCTATGGAGCTCTGGTGCTATGGAGCTATGGAGCTCTGGAGCTATGGAGCTCTGGAGGTATGGAGCTATGGAGCTCTGGAGGTATGGAGCTATGGAGCTATGGAAGTATGGAGCTCTGGTGCTATGGAGCTATGGAGCTCTGGTGCTATGGAGCTATGGAGCTCTGGTGCTATGGAGCTATGGAGCTATGGAGCTCTGGAAGTATGGAGCTCTGGTGCTATGGAGCTATGGAGCTCTGGTGCTATGGAGCTATGGAGCTCTGGTGCTATGGAGCTATGGAGCTCTGGTGCTATGGAGCTATGGTGCTATGGAGCTCTGGTGCTATGGAGCTATGGAGCTCTGGTGCTATGGAGCTATGGAGCTCTGGAGGTATGGAGCTCTGGAGGTATGGAGCTCTGGAGGTATGGAGCTTTGGAGCCCTGGAGCTCTGGAGGTATGGAGCTATGGTGCTATGGAGCTCTGAAGCCATGGAGCTCTGGTGCTATGGAGCTATGGAGCTCTGGTGCTATGGAGCTATGGAGGTATGGAGCCACCAGCCAGCACCCTCCGTGGCTGGATCAATGGAAGTGTTTTAGGTACCAGGCAGCCAAAGGGCCGAGGCCTCACGCTCGACCACGCCGGCGCAGAGTTCCAGCCGCTCGGATAAGCTCTGTCACTCACCCGCCGCGCAGCCACCGGTAACGGGGAAATGTCGCCGCCTTGTGGACACGCCGTTGTAAATGAATGGGCTTTCGCACTTAGTGCAATTTTCGCCAACTCTCTGACTTAGAGCTATGGAAGTATGGAGCTATGGAGCCACCAGCCACCCAGGCTGGAGCTCTGGAGCTCTGGAGGTATGGAGCTCTGGTGCTATGGAAGTATGGAGCTCTGGTGCTATGGAAGTATGGAGCTATGGAAGTATGGAGCTATGGAAGTATGGAGCTATGGAGCTATGGAGCTATGGAAGTATGGAGCTATGGAAGTCTGGAGCTATGGAGCTCTGGTGCTATGGAGCTCTGGTGCTATGGAGCTATGGAGCTCTGGTGCTATGGAGCTATGGAGCTCTGGAGGTATGGAGCTCTGGAGGTATGGAGCTCTGGAGGTATGGAGCTATGGAGCCCTGGAGCTCTGGAGGTATGGAGCTATGGTGCTATGGAGCTCTGAAGCCATGGAGCTCTGGTGCTATGGAGCTCTGGAGCTCTGGAGGTATGGAGCTCTGGAGGTATGGAGCTATGGAGCCCTGGAGCTCTGGAGGTATGGAGCTATGGAGCTCTGAAGCCATGGAGCTCTGGTGCTATGGAGCTCTGGAGCTCTGGAGGTATGGAGCTCTGGAGGTATGGAGCTCTGGAGGTATGGAGCTATGGAGCCCTGGAGCTCTGGAGGTATGGAGCTATGGTGCTATGGAGCTCTGAAGCCATGGAGCTCTGGTGCTATGGAGCTCTGGAGGTATGGAGCTCTGGAGGTATGGAGCTCTGGAGGTATGGAGCTATGGAGCCCTGGAGCTCTGGAGGTATGGAGCTATGGTGCTATGGAGCTCTGAAGCCATGGAGCTCTGGTGCTATGGAGCTCTGGAGGTATGGAGCTCTGGAGGTATGGAGCTCTGGAGGTATGGAGCTATGGAGCCCTGGAGCTCTGGAGGTATGGAGCTATGGTGCTATGGAGCTCTGAAGCCATGGAGCTCTGGTGCTATGGAGCTATGGAGCTCTGGTGCTATGGAGCTATGGAGGTATGGAGCCACCAGCCAGCACCCTCCGTGGCTGGATCAATGGAAGTGTTTTAGGTACCAGGCAGCCAAAGGGCCGAGGCCTCACGCTCGACCACGCCGGCGCAGAGTTCCAGCCGCTCGGATAAGCTCTGTCACTCACCCGCCGCGCAGCCACCGGTAACGGGGAAATGTCGCCGCCTGGCGGACACGCCGTTGTAAATGAATGGGCTTTCGCACTTAGTGCAATTTTCGCCAACTCTCTGACTTAGAGCTATGGAAGTATGGAGCTATGGAGCCACCAGCCACCAAGGCTGGAGCTATGGAGCTCTGGAGGTATGGAGCTCAGGTGCTATGGAAGTATGGAGCTATGGAGCTATGGAAGTATGGAGCTATGGAGCTATGGAGCTCTGGAAGTATGGAGCTATGGAGCTATGGAGCTCTGGAGGTATGGAGCTATGGAGCCCTGGAGCCCTGGAGCTATGGAGCTCTGGTGCTATGGAGGTATGGAGCTCTGGAGGTATGGAGCTCTGGAGGTATGGAGCTATGGAGCTATGGAGCCCTGGAGCTATGGAGCTATGGAGCCCTGGAGCTATGGAGCTATGGAGCCCTGGAGCTATGGAGCTATGGAGCTCTGGTGCTATGGAGCTATGGAGCTCTGGTGCTATGGAGCTATGGAGCTCTGGTGCTATGGAGCTATGGAGCTCTGGTGCTATGGAGCTATGGAGCTCTGGAAGTATGGAGCTATGGAGCTCTGGAGGTATGGAGCTATGGAGCCCTGGAGCTATGGAGCCCTGGAGCTATGGAAGTATGGAGCTCTGGTGCTATGGAGCTATGGAGCTCTGGTGCTATGGAGCTATGGAGCTCTGGAGCTATGGAGCTCTGGAGGTATGGAGCTATGGAGCTATGGAGCTCTGGAGGTATGGAGCTATGGAGCTATGGAAGTATGGAGCTCTGGTGCTATGGAGCTATGGAGCTCTGGTGCTATGGAGCTATGGAGCTCTGGTGCTATGGAGCTATGGAGCTATGGAGCTCTGGAAGTATGGAGCTCTGGTGCTATGGAGCTATGGAGCTCTGGTGCTATGGAGCTATGGAGCTCTGGTGCTATGGAGCTATGGAGCTCTGGTGCTATGGAGCTCTGGTGCTATGGAGCTCTGGTGCTATGGAGCTATGGAGCTCTGGTGCTATGGAGCTATGGAGCTCTGGAGGTATGGAGCTCTGGAGGTATGGAGCTTTGGAGCCCTGGAGCTCTGGAGGTATGGAGCTATGGTGCTATGGAGCTCTGAAGCCATGGAGCTCTGGTGCTATGGAGCTCTGGAGCTCTGGAGGTATGGAGCTCTGGAGGTATGGAGCTATGGAGCCCTGGAGCTCTGGAGGTATGGAGCTATGGTGCTATGGAGCTCTGAAGCCATGGAGCTCTGGTGCTATGGAGCTCTGGAGCTCTGGAGGTATGGAGCTCTGGAGGTATGGAGCTATGGAGCCCTGGAGCTCTGGAGGTATGGAGCTATGGTGCTATGGAGCTCTGAAGCCATGGAGCTCTGGTGCTATGGAGCTCTGGAGCTCTGGAGGTATGGAGCTCTGGAGGTATGGAGCTCTGGAGGTATGGAGCTATGGAGCCCTGGAGCTCTGGAGGTATGGAGCTATGGTGCTATGGAGCTCTGAAGCCATGGAGCTCTGGTGCTATGGAGCTCTGGAGGTATGGAGCTCTGGAGGTATGGAGCTCTGGAGGTATGGAGCTATGGAGCCCTGGAGCTCTGGAGGTATGGAGCTATGCTGCTATGGAGCTCTGAAGCCATGGAGCTCTGGTGCTATGGAGCTCTGGAGGTATGGAGCTCTGGAGGTATGGAGCTCTGGAGGTATGGAGCTATGGAGCCCTGGAGCTCTGGAGGTATGGAGCTATGGTGCTATGGAGCTCTGAAGCCATGGAGCTCTGGTGCTATGGAGCTATGGAGCTCTGGTGCTATGGAGCTATGGAGGTATGGAGCCACCAGCCAGCACCCTCCGTGGCTGGATCAATGGAAGTGTTTTAGGTACCAGGCAGCCAAAGGGCCGAGGCCTCACGCTCGACCACGCCGGCGCAGAGTTCCAGCCGCTCGGATAAGCTCTGTCACTCACCCGCCGCGCAGCCACCGGTAACGGGGAAATGTCGCCGCCTTGTGGACACGCCGTTGTAAATGAATGGGCTTTCGCACTTAGTGCAATTTTCGCCAACTCTCTGACTGGAGCTATGGAAGTATGGAGCTATGGAGCCACCAGCCACCCAGGCTGGAGCTATGGAGCTCTGGAGGTATGGAGCTCTGGTGCTATGGAAGTATGGAGCTATGGAGCTATGGAAGTATGGAGCTATGGAGCTATGGAGCTCTGGAAGTATGGAGCTATGGAGCTCTGGAGGTATGGAGCTATGGAGCCCTGGAGCCCTGGAGCTATGGAGCCCTGGAGCTATGGAGCTATGGAGCCCTGGAGCTATGGAGCTATGGAGCCCTGGAGCTATGGAGCTATGGAGCTCTGGTGCTATGGAGCTATGGAGCTCTGGTGCTATGGAGCTATGGAGCTCTGGTGCTATGGAGCTATGGAGCTCTGGTGCTATGGAGCTATGGAGCTCTGGAAGTATGGAGCTATGGAGCTCTGGAGGTATGGAGCTATGGAGCTCTGGAGGTATGGAGCTATGGAGCCCTGGAGCTATGGAGCCCTGGAGCTATGGAAGTATGGAGCTCTGGTGCTATGGAGCTATGGAGCTCTGGTGCTATGGAGCTATGGAGCTCTGGAGCTATGGAGCTCTGGAGGTATGGAGCTATGGAGCTCTGGAGGTATGGAGCTATGGAGCTATGGAAGTATGGAGCTCTGGTGCTATGGAGCTATGGAGCTCTGGTGCTATGGAGCTATGGAGCTCTGGTGCTATGGAGCTATGGAGCTATGGAGCTCTGGAAGTATGGAGCTCTGGTGCTATGGAGCTATGGAGCTCTGGTGCTATGGAGCTATGGAGCTCTGGTGCTATGGAGCTATGGAGCTCTGGTGCTATGGAGCTATGGTGCTATGGAGCTCTGGTGCTATGGAGCTATGGAGCTCTGGTGCTATGGAGCTATGGAGCTCTGGAGGTATGGAGCTCTGGAGGTATGGAGCTCTGGAGGTATGGAGCTTTGGAGCCCTGGAGCTCTGGAGGTATGGAGCTATGGTGCTATGGAGCTCTGAAGCCATGGAGCTCTGGTGCTATGGAGCTATGGAGCTCTGGTGCTATGGAGCTATGGAGGTATGGAGCCACCAGCCAGCACCCTCCGTGGCTGGATCAATGGAAGTGTTTTAGGTACCAGGCAGCCAAAGGGCCGAGGCCTCACGCTCGACCACGCCGGCGCAGAGTTCCAGCCGCTCGGATAAGCTCTGTCACTCACCCGCCGCGCAGCCACCGGTAACGGGGAAATGTCGCCGCCTTGTGGACACGCCGTTGTAAATGAATGGGCTTTCGCACTTAGTGCAATTTTCGCCAACTCTCTGACTTAGAGCTATGGAAGTATGGAGCTATGGAGCCACCAGCCACCCAGGCTGGAGCTCTGGA
>NW_028231991.1:0-7500 GCF_054491065.1 Syngnathus leptorhynchus | reverse complement strand
CCGGCCTCGTAAGACGCCTCTTCTCCGGTGCGAGCGCCCCGACGCCGCTGGCCGCCGCCGCCGCCTTGCCGCTATCCCGCCGCGCGTTTGGGGAGGGAGGGCGACCCGTAGGACGGCCCGCCGACTACACGACCGTTTGGCAGAGCGAGTGCAAGGTTAGGCGAGCTGGGCGGTAACTCGGGTTAGTCTGGGGAGACTCGCGGTGGACAGGGGGGCGCGAATCCGGCCGGGCGGCCCCATCGATTAAGCATTGGTAGGGAGCCGAGGATGAGCCGTGCGAAGTGGCCTCGGAGGCGGTCCGTGGGGGACGACGGGGGGGGACGGGCGTCGGCCCTCCGGCCCGAGCAGAGAACGTTCGGTCACCCAAGCGGGAATCTGCGCCCCGGCCCGAGTCGGACTCGGTCGGTGCGGCCCGCTGAGGCCCTCAACTATTCCCGTACGCGGGGGTCGGGAGCTGCGGCGCTGCGCCGGCGACTTACCCGCGCGAGGCACGCACTGCGTGCGGCCAGGATGCGGAGTTGGATCGGCGCTGGTTGGGAACCCTCGGGGAACGAAGGCGGACGGCGGCCAGCCGGCGCCGACGAACCCGTCGGGGAGGGGGCTGGTGGCAGGCGCGATCGGCACTATTGCTGACTGCCGGGAGGGAAGCTGCGCCCCGGCCGAGTCAGACTCAGCCGTTGCGGCCCCCCCGAGCCCGCAGCGCGTAGCGCGGAAGCCATACGCCCCCCCGATGCGGAGCGACAGACGCCCCCACGACCGCGGTTGGTCGGGAAGGCTTTTCGGATAGAGGTCGGACGGTGTGTGTGGACGGCTTCCCGTGGTGCCGCCGCTATCAAGCCGGAGGGTTTGAGAAACGACATTCGCGGAAGGACCGGCGCGGCCGGCGGACGCTCGCACGCGCGGCGCCCGACACTCAGCCGCTCGCTCGGCCTCCGTGGATCGTGGCTAGGTGGGATGGATGCCAAACCGGGTCGTCTCGGTCTCGCCGCAGTACGGTCGCGCCGGGGCCTGCGGGGCGGCGCGGGGAGCGCACGCTCACGCGGCGGCCGGGGCGCTAGAGTGCGACCCGCAGTGGGTAGGAACCGTCCACCCGACGTCGGACGAGCCGAGGCCGATGGAGGCCCTACCAAGGCGGGTCATGAGTGCCAGTCGGTCAGTTGGGTGAGGGGGTACTCGGAGGCCCGCCGGGAGCAGACGGGCGACCGGGGATGGGGGGCGTACGCGGGCGGGCGCCGGGAGAAGACGGCCCGTCCGGGGTCGAATCTCGGCCTGTGTTTTCGGAGCCGGCCGGGCATCACGCTCCCTCCTTGGATGGACAACATTCGTAGTTGACACTTTGTGTCATTTTATCCGAGCGGGCGGGCGCCTCGAGAGGCGGACCGTCCGGGGCGACTCTCGGCCTGTGTTTTCGGAGCCGGCCGGGCCTCACGCTCCCTCCTTGGATGGACAACATTCGTAGTTGACACTTTGTGTCATTTTATCCGAGCAGACGGGCGCCGCGAGGCGGACCGTCCGGGGCGACTCTCGGCCTGTGTTTTCGGAGCCGGCCGGGCATCACGCTCCCTCCTTGGATGGACAACATTCGTAGTTGACACTTTGTGTCATTTTATCCGAGCAGACGGGCGCCGCGAGGCGACCGTCCGGGGCGACTCTCGGCCTGTGTTTAAGGAGCCGGCCGGGCATCACGCTCCTTCCTTGGATGGACAACATTCGTAGTTGACACTTTGTGTCATTTTATCCGAGCGGGCGGGCGCCGCGAGGCGGACCGTCCGGGGCGACTCTCGGCCTGTGTTTAAGGAGCCGGCCGGGCATCACGCTCCTTCCTTGGATGGACAACATTCGCAGTTGACACTTTGTGTCATTTTATCCGAGCAGACGGGCGCCGCGAGGCGGACCGTCCGGGGCGACTCTCGGCCTGTGTTTTCGGAGCCGGCCGGGCATCACGCTCCCTCCTTGGATGGACAACATTCGTAGTTGACACTTTGTGTCATTTTATCCGAGCAGACGGGCGCCGCGAGGCGGACCGTCCGGGGCGACTCTCGGCCTGTGTTTAAGGAGCCGGCCGGGCATCACGCTCCTTCCTTGGATGGACAACATTCGCAGTTGACACTTTGTGTCATTTTGTTCGGCCTGTGTTTAAGGAGGCGGCCGTCCTCCACTCGGTCCGTGTTTAAGGAGCGACACTCGCGCTCCGGTTCGGCCTGTATTTAGGGAGGCGGCCGTCCTCCGCTTGGTCTGTGTTAAGGGCGACACTCTGTCCATGTTTGAGGAGCCTGGCCCTGACGCTCCTCTCCGGCCTGTGTTTAAGGAGGCGGCCGTCCTCCCCTTGGTCCGTGTTAAGGGCGACACTCGGTCCATGTTTGAGGAGCCTGGCCCTGACGCTCCTCTCCGGCCTGTGTTTAAGGAGGCGGCCGTCCTCCCCTTGGTCCGTGTTAAGGGCGACACTCGGTCCATGTTTGAGGAGCCTGGCCCTGACGCTCCTCTCCGGCCTGTGTTTAAGGAGGCGGCCGTCCTCCCCTTGGTCTGTGTTAAGGGCGACACTCGGTCCATGTTTGAGGAGCCTGGCCCTGACGCTCCTCTCCGGCCTGTGTTTAAGGAGGCGGCCGTCCTCCCCTTGGTCTGTGTTAAGGGCGACACTCGGTCCATGTTTGAGGAGCCTGGCCCTGACGCTCCTCTCCGGCCTGTGTTTAAGGAGGCGGCCGTCCTCCCCTTGGTCTGTGTTAAGGGCGACACTCGGTCCATGTTTGAGGAGCCTGGCCCTGACGCTCCTCTCCGGCCTGTGTTTAAGGAGGCGGCCGTCCTCCCCTTGGTCTGTGTTAAGGGCGACACTCGGTCCATGTTTGAGGAGCCTGGCCCTGACGCTCCTCTCCGGCCTGTGTTTAAGGAGGCGGCCGTCCTCCCCTTGGTCTGTGTTAAGGGCGACACTCTGTCCATGTTTGAGGAGCCTGGCCCTGACGCTCCTCTCCGGCCTGTGTTTAAGGAGGCGGCCGTCCTCCCCTTGGTCTGTGTTAAGGGCGACACTCGGTCCGTGTTTAAGGAGCGGCCCTCGCGCTCCGGTTCGGCCTGTATTTAGGGAGGCGGCCGTCCTCCGCTTGGTCTGTGTTAAGGGCGACACTCGGTCCGTGTTTAAGGAGCCGGCCCTGACGCTCCTCTTCGGCCTGTGTTTAAGGAGGCGGCCGTCCTCCACTTCCTTCCATGCACCACCACATTCGCAGTTGACACTTTGCCATTTTTTCAGAGAGGTGACACTTAGTCGTTTTTTCGAAAGTTGACACTTAGTCGTTTTTTCGAAAGTTGACACTTTGCCGTTTTTTCAGAGAGGTGACACTTAGCCGTTTTTTCGAAAGTTGACACTTAGCCGTTTTTTCGAAA
The DNA here is from genome assembly GCF_054491065.1 of Syngnathus leptorhynchus. Classification (NCBI taxonomy): domain Eukaryota; kingdom Metazoa; phylum Chordata; class Actinopteri; order Syngnathiformes; family Syngnathidae; genus Syngnathus; species Syngnathus leptorhynchus. The sequence continues at coordinate 4,128 of NW_028231991.1, read as the reverse complement.
GTTGACACTTAGCCGTTTTTTCGAAAGTTGACACTTAGCCGTTTTTTCGAAAGTTGACACTTAGCCGTTTTTTCGAAAGTTGACACTTAGTCACTTTTTCGCCACAGTGACACCTCCAGCGCGTGCCACGGCGCTTTTCAGGTCTTCTATCCGACCTTGTGCTGTCGAGGACGGCGTGTCCGACGCCGTGGGGAGACCAGCACCATCTCCTCCATACTCGTAAACGGGGTGCTTTGGAAAACGGGGGGAAAGTCGATGAGTACACTGACTACTGGGACCATTTCATTGTACTCTGGCGCACCTGAAGACCAAAAAAGGTACTGCACCTTAGCCCGGGTACCTCACCCCCTGGTACCTCGAGGAGAACTTAGAAAAATTTCGACAAATTTTTGGTGAGCTCCAGGGAGAGAGGCTGATTTTTCGCTTTTTGAGGCCGACCGCCGAACCGGCGCGGGGCGGACTCACAAGCCCCGCAGAGCCGTGGGCACTTAGTCGTTTTTTCAGAGAGGCGACACTTAGTCGTTTTTTCAGAGGCGACACTTAGTCGTTTTTTCGAAAGTTGACACTTAGCCGTTTTTTCGAAAGTCGACACTTAGCCGTTTTTTTGGAAAGTTGACACTTAGTCGTTTTTTCGAAAGTTGACACTTAGTCGTTTTTTCGCCACAATTGGCTCTGAGCTCCAGGGGGAGAGCCTGGTTTTGCCTTATTTCAGGCCGGCTGGGGAACCGGCGCGGGTCGGATGCACGAGCCCGGCAGAGCCGTGGGCACTTAGAAAATTTTCGCCGATTAAGCTGGGACCTCCAGGCGGAGACCGGCATTCCTCGTCCTCGGGGTTCGACCCAGGAACCGGCGCTGGGCAGACGCCGTAGCCACGCAGAGCCGTGGGCACTTAGAAAATATTCGCCAAGTTGGCTCTGAGCTCCAGGCGGAGAGGCTGGTTTTGCCTTATTTCAGGCCGGCTGGGGAACCGGCGCGGGTCGGATGCACGAGCCCGCAGAGCCGTGGGCACTTTGCCATTTTCTCAGAGTCGACACTTAGTCGTTTTTTCAGAGAGGCGACACTCTGTCGTTTTTTCGAAAGTCGACACTTAGCCGTTTTTTCAGAGATGTGACACTTTGCCGTTTTTTCGAAAGTTGACACTTAGCCGTTTTTTCGAAAGTCGACACTTAGCCGTTTTTTCAGAGATGTGACACTTTGCCGTTTTTTCGAAAGTTGACACTTAGCCGTTTTTTCGAAAGTTGACACTTAGTCGTTTTTTCAGAGATGTGACACTTAGAAACTTTTTGCCAAGTTGGCTGTGAGCTCCAGGAGGAGACCGTTATTTTTCGTCATTCGAGGCCGACTGCGGAACCGGCGCTGGGCGGACGCCAAAGCTCGGCAGGGCCGTGGGCACTTAGAAACTTTTTGCCAAGTTGGCTGTGAGCTCCAGGAGGAGACCGTTATTTTTCGTCATTCGAGGCCGACTGCGGAACCGGCGCTGAGCGGACGCCAAAGCTCGGCAGGGCCGTGGGCACTTAGAAACTTTTTGCCAAGTTGGCTGTGAGCTCCAGGAGGAGACCGTTATTTTTCGTCATTCGAGGCCGACTGCGGAACCGGCGCTGGGCGGACGCCAAAGCTCGGCAGGGCCGTGGGCACTTAGAAACTTTTTGCCAAGTTGGCTGTGAGCTCCAGGAGGAGACCGTTATTTTTCGTCATTGGAGGCCGACTGCGGAACCGGCGCTGGGCGGACGCCAAAGCTCGGCAGGGCCGTGGGCACTTAGAAACTTTTTGCCAAGTTGGCTGTGAGCTCCAGGAGGAGACCGTTATTTTTCGTCATAGGAGGCCGACTGCGGAACCGGCGCTGAGCGGACGCCAAAGCTCGGCAGGGCCGTGGGCACTTAGAAACTTTTTGCCAAGTTGGCTGTGAGCTCCAGGAGGAGACCGTTATTTTTCGTCATTCTAGGCCGGCTGCAGAACCGGCGCTGAGCGGACGCCAAAGCTCGGCAGGGCCGTGGGCACTTAGAAACTTTTTGCCAAGTTGGCTGTGAGCTCCAGGAGGAGACCGTTATTTTTCGTCATTGGAGGCCGACTGCGGAACCGGCGCTGGGCGGACGCCAAAGCTCGGCAGGGCCGTGGGCACTTAGAAACTTTTTGCCAAGTTGGCTGTGAGCTCCAGGAGGAGACCGTTATTTTTCGTCATAGGAGGCCGACTGCGGAACCGGCGCTGAGCGGACGCCAAAGCTCGGCAGGGCCGTGGGCACTTAGAAACTTTTTGCCAAGTTGGCTGTGAGCTCCAGGAGGAGACCGTTATTTTTCGTCATTGGAGGCCGACTGCGGAACCGGCGCTGGGCGGACGCCAAAGCTCGGCAGGGCCGTGGGCACTTAGAAACTTTTTGCCAAGTTGGCTGTGAGCTCCAGGAGGAGACCGTTATTTTTCGTCATTCTAGGCCGGCTGCAGAACCGGCGCGGGTCGGATGCCACGAGCCCGCAGAGCCGTGGGCACTTTGCCACTTTTTCGCCACAATTGGCTGTGAGCTCCAGGAGGAGACCGTTATTTTTCGTCATTCTAGGCCGGTTGCAGACCGGCGCGGCTCGATGCACGAGCCCGCAGAGCCGTGGGCACTTAGAAAATTTTCAGAGAGGCGACACTTTTGCCATTTTTTCAGAGAGGTGACACTTAGTCGTTTTTTTCGAAAGTTGACACTTAGCCGTTTTTTCGAAAGTTGACACTTAGTCGTTTTTTTCGAAGTTGACACTTAGTCGTTTTTTCGCCAAAGTGCCCACCTCCAGCGCGTGCCACGGCGCTTTCCAGGTCTTCTATCCGACCTTGTGCTGTCGAGGACGGCGTGTCCGACGCCGTGGGAGACCAGCACCATCTCCTCCATACTCGTAACGAGGTGCTTTGGAAAACGGGGGGAAAGTCGATGAGTACACTGACTACTGGGACCATTTCATTGTACTCTGGCGCACCTGAAGACCAAAAAAGGTACTGCACCTTAGCCCGGGTACCTCACCCCCTGGTACCTCGAGGAGAACTTAGAAAAATTTCGACAAATTTTTGGTGAGCTCCAGGGAGAGAGGCTGATTTTTGCTTTTTGAGGCCGACCGCCGAACCGGCGCGGGGCGGACTCACAAGCCCCGCAGAGCCGTGGGCACTTAGTCGTTTTTTTCGAAAGTTGACACTTAGCCGTTTTTTCGAAAGTTGACACTTAGCCGTTTTTTCGAAAGTCGACACTTAGCCGTTTTTTCGAAAGTTGACACTTAGTCGTTTTTTCGCCGATTTTGCTGGGACCTCCAGGCGAGGACCGGCGTTTTTCCGTCTTCCGGGTCCGACCCGGGAACCAGCGCCGAGCGGACACATTCGCTCGCTAGTGCCGTTGGCACTTAGAAAATTTTTCGTTTGTCATGAGCTCCCGGGCGGAGACCGGCGTTTTTTCGTCTTCCGGGTTCGACCCGGGAACCAGCGCCGAGCGGACACATTCGCTCGCTAGTGCCGTTGGCACTTAGAAAATTTTTCGTTTGTCATGAGCTCCGGGCGGAGACCGGCGTTTTTCGTCTTCCGGGTTCGACCCGGGAACCAGCGCCGAGCGGACACATTCGCTCGCTAGTCCGTTGGCACTTAGAAAATTTTCGTTTGTCATGAGCTCCGGGCGGAGACCGGCGTTTTTCGTCTTCCGGGTCCGACCCGGGAACCAGCGCCGAGCGGACACCATTCGCTCGCGAGTGCCGTTGGCACTTAGAAAATTTTTCGTTTGTCATGAGCTCCGGGCGGAGACCGGCGTTTTTTCGTCTTCCGGGTTCGACCCGGAACCAGCGCCGAGCGGACACATTTCGCTCGCTAGTGCCGTTGGCACTTAGAAAATTTTTCGTTTGTCATGAGCTCCGGGCGGAGAGCGGCGTTTTTCGTCTTCCGGGTTCGACCCGGGTACCAGCGCCGAGCGGGACCACATTCGCTCGCTAGTGCCGTTGGCACTTAGAAAATTTTTCGTTTGTCATGAACTCCGGGCGGAGAGCCGGCGTTTTTTGTCTTCCGGGTTCGACCCGGGAACCAGGCGCCGAGCTGGGGGGGGACACATCGCGTCGCTGAGTGCCGTTGGGCACTTAGAAAATTTTCGTTTGTCATGGAGCTCCGGGCGTGTAGAGCGGCGT